>NC_083437.1:584492-636992 GCF_020745735.1 Hemiscyllium ocellatum
GAGGGATCTGAACGGGGATGGAATGGGGGATGTAGCTGTCGGAGCTCCACTGGAGGATGAACATCGAGGCCGTGTCTATATCTTCCACGGGGAACGAGAAGGAATCAAACCCCAATACAGCCAGGTCAGAGGTCAGATCAAGCGGAAACAGCCTGGTCAGAGAGACCCTAAACTGCCCGGTCACTGTGACCCTAAACAGCACGGTCAGTGTGACCCTAAACAGCACGGTCAGTGTGACCCTAAACAGCCCAGTCAGTGTGACCCTAAACAGCACGGTCAGTGTGACCCTAAACTGCCCGGTCAATGTGACCCTAAACAGCCCGGTCACTGTGACCCTAAACAGCTCAGTCACTGTGACCTAAACTGCCCAGTCACTGTGACCCTAAACAGTCCGGTCAGTGTGACCCTAAACAGCTCAGTCACTGTGACCCTAAACTGCCCAGTCACTGTGACCCTAAACAGTCCGGTCAGTGTGACCCTAAACAGCTCAGTCACTGTGACCCTAAACAGCCCGGTCAGTGTGACCCTAAACAGCATGGTCAGTGTGACCCTAAACAGCCCGGTCAGTGTGACCCTAAACAGCCCAGTCAGTGTGACCCTAAACAGCACGATCAGTGTGACCCTAAACAGCACGGTCAGTGTGACTGTAAACAGCACGGTCAGTGTGACCCTAAACTGCCCGGTCAGTGTGACCCGAAACTGCCCGGTCACTGTGACCCTAAACAGCCCGGTCAGTGAGACCCTAAACAGCCCGGTCAGTGTGACCCTAAACAGCCCGGTCAGTGTGACCCTAAACAGCTCAGTCACTGTGACCCTAAACAGCCCGGTCAGTGTGACCCTAAACAGCCCGGTCACTGTGACCCTAAACAGCCCGGTCAGTGTGACCCTAAACTGCCCGGTCAGTGTGACCCTAAACAGCCCAGTCAGTGTGACCCTAAACAGCACGGTCAGTGTGACCCTAAACTGCCCGGACAGTGTGACCCTAAACTGCCCGGACAGTGTGACTCTAAACAGCCCGGTCAGTGTGACCCTAAAAAGCCCGGTCAGTGTGACCCTAAACAGCACGGTCAGTGTGACCCTAAACAGCCCGGTCAGTGTGACCCTAAACAGCACGGTCAGTGTAACCCTAAACTGCCCGGTCAGTTTGACCCTAAACTGCCCGGTCAGTGTGACCCTAAACAGCCCGGTCAGTGTGACCCTAAACAGCACGGTCAGTGTGACCCTAAACTGCCCGGTCACTGTGACCCTAAACAGCCTGGTCACTGTGACCCTAAACAGCCTCGACACTGTGACCCTAAACACCCCGGTCACTGTGACCCTAAACAGCCTCGACACTGTGACCCTAAACAGCCCGATCAGTGTGACCCTAAACTGCCCGGTCAGTGTGACCCTAAACTGCCCGATCACTGCGACACTAAACAGCCCGGTCACTGTGACCCTAAACAGCCTCGACACTGTGACCCTAAACAGCCCGGTCACTGTGACCCTAAACAGCCTCGACACTGTGACCCTAAACAGCCCGATCAGTGTGACCCTAAACAGTCCAGTTACTGTGACCCTAAACAGCCCGGTCAGTGTGACCCTAAACAGCCCGGTCAGTGTGTCCCTAAATAGCTCGGTCACTGTGACCCTAAACAGCCCGGTCAGTGTGACCCTAAACAGCCTGGTCAGTGTGACCCTAAATAGCCCGGTCACTGTGACACGAAACAGCCCGGTCAGAGAGACCCTAAACAGCCCGATCAGTGTGACCCTAAACAGTCCAGTTACTGTGACCCTAAACAGCCCGGTCAGTGTGACCCTAAACAGCCCGGTCAGTGTGTCCCTAAATAGCTCGGTCACTGTGACCCTAAACAGCCCGGTCAGTGTGACCCTAAACAGCCTGGTCAGTGTGACCCTAAATAGCCCGGTCACTGTGACACGAAACAGCCCGGTCAGAGAGACCCTAAACAGCCCGGTCAGTGTGACCCTAAACAGCCCGGTCAGTGTGACCCTAAATAGCCCGGTCACTGTGACACTAAACAGCCCGGTCAGTGTGACCCTAAACAGCCCGGTCACTGTGACCCTAAACAGCCCAGTCAGTGTGACCCTAAACAGCCCGGTCACTGTGTCCCTAAACAGCCTGGTCAGTGTGACCCTAAACAGCCCGGTCACTGTGACCCTAAACAGCCCGGTCAGTGTGACCCTAAAAAGCCCGCTCAAACTGACCCTAAACAGCCCGGTCAGTGTGACCCTAAACAGCCCGGTCAGTGTGACCCTAAAGAGCCCGCTCAAACTGACCCTAAACAGCCCGGTCCCTGTGACCCTAAACAGTCCGGTCAATGTGATCCTAAACAGCTCCGTCAGTGTGACGCTAAGCAGCCCGGTCAGTGTGACCCTAAACAGCCCGGTCAGAGTGACCCTAAACAGCCCGGTCAGTGTGACCCTAAAAAGCTCGCTCAAACTGACCCTAAACAGCCCGGTCAGTGTGACCCTAAACAGCCCGGTCACTGTGACACTAAACAGCCCGGTCAGTGTGACCCTAAACAGCCCGGTCACTGTGACCATAATAAGCCCGGTCAGTGTGACCCTAAAAAGCTCGCTCAAACAGACCCCAAACAGCTAGGTCAGTGTGATCCTAAAAAGCCCGCTCAAACTGACCCTAAACAGCCCGGTCACTGTGACCCTAAACAGCCCGGTCAGTGTGACCCTAAACAGCCCGGTCAGTGTGACCCTAAATAGCCCGGTCACTGTGACACAAAACAGCCCGGTCAGAGAGACCCTAAACAGCCCGGTCAGTGTGACCCTAAACAGCCCGGTCAGTGTGTCCCTAAATAACCTGGTCACTGTGACCCTAAATAGCCCGGTCACTGTGACACGAAACAGCCCGATCAAAGAGACCCTAAACAGCCCGGTCAGTGTGACCCTAAACAGCCCGGTCACTGTGACCCTAAACAGCCCGGTCAGTGTGACCCTAAACAGCCCGGTCACTGTGACCCTAAACAGCCCGGTCAGTGTGACCCTAAACTGTCCGGTCACTGTGATCCTAAACAGCCCGGTCACTGTGACCCTAAACAGCCCGGTCAGTGTGACCCTAAAAAGCCCGCTCAAACTGACCCTAAACAGCCCGGTCAGTGTGACCCTAAACAGCCCGGTCAGTGTGACCCTAAAAAGCCCGCTCAAACTGACCCTAAACAGCCCGGTCCCTGTGACCCTAAATAGTGCGGTCAGTGTGATTCTAAACAGCCCGGTCAATGTGATCCGAAACAGCTCCGTCAGTGTGACGCTAAGTAGCCCGGTCAGTGTGACCCTAAACAGCCCGGTCAGTGTGACCCTAAACAGCCCGCTCAAACTGACCCTAAACAGCCCGGTCACTGTGACCCTAAACAGCCCGGTCAGTGTGACCTTAAACAGCCCGGTCAGTGTGACCCTAAATAGCCCGATCACTGCGACACTAAACAGCCCGGTCACTGTGACCCTAAACAGCCTCGACACTGTGACCCTAAACAGCCCGGTCACTGTGACCCTAAACAGCCCGATCAGTGTGACCCTAAACAGTCCAGTTACTGTGACCCTAAACAGCCCGGTCAGTGTGACCCTAAACAGCCCGGACAGTGTGTCCCTAAAAAACCCGCTCAAACTGACCCTAAACAGCCCGGTCACTGTGACCCTAAACAGCCCGGTCAGTGTGACCCTAAATAGCCCGGTCAGTGTGACCCTAAACAGCCCGGTCACTGTGACCCTAAACAGCCCGGTCAGTGTGACCCTAAACAGCCCGGTCACTGTGACCCTAAACAGCCTGGTCAGTGTGACCCTAAACTGTCCGGTCACTGTGACCCTAAACAGAACGGTCACTGTGACCCTAACCAGTCCAGTTACTGTGACCCCAAACAGTCCGGTCAGTGTGACCCTAAAAAACCCGCTCAAACTGACCCTAAACAGCCCGGTCACTGTGACCCTAAACAGCCCGGTCAGTGTGACCCTAAACTGTCCGGTCACTGTGACCCTAAACAGCCCGGTCACTGTGACCCTAAACAGCCCGGTCACTGTGACCCTAAAAAGCCCGCTCAAACTGACCCTAAACAGCCCGGTCAGTGTGACCCTAAACAGCCCGGTCAGTGTGACCCTAAAAAGCCCGCTCAAACTGACCCTAAACAGCCCGGTCCCTGTGACCCTAAACAGTGCGGTCAGTGTGATTCTAAACAGCCCGGTCAATGTGATCCGAAACAGCTCCGTCAGTGTGACGCTAAGCAGCCCGGTCAGTGTGACCCTAAACAGCCCGGTCAGTGTGGCCCTAAACAGCCCGCTCAAACTGACCCTAAACAGCCCGGTCACTGTGACCCTAAACAGCCCGGTCAGTGTGACCTTAAACAGCCCGGTCAGTGTGACCCTAAATAGCCCGATCACTGCGACACTAAACAGCCCGGTCACTGTGACCCTAAACAGCCTCGACACTGTGACCCTAAACAGCCCGGTCACTGTGACCCTAAACAGCCCGATCAGTGTGACCCTAAACAGTCCAGTTACTGTGACCCTAAACAGCCCGGTCAGTGTGACCCTAAACAGCCCGGACAGTGTGTCCCTAAAAAACCCGCTCAAACTGACCCTAAACAGCCCGGTCACTGTGACCCTAAACAGCCCGGTCAGTGTGACCCTAAATAGCCCGGTCAGTGTGACCCTAAACAGCCCGGTCACTGTGACCCTAAACAGCCCGGTCAGTGTGACCCTAAACAGCCCGGTCACTGTGACCCTAAACAGCCTGGTCAGTGTGACCCTAAACTGTCCGGTCACTGTGACCCTAAACAGAACGGTCACTGTGACCCTAACCAGTCCAGTTACTGTGACCCCAAACAGTCCGGTCAGTGTGACCCTAAAAAACCCGCTCAAACTGACCCTAAACAGCCCGGTCACTGTGACCCTAAACAGCCCGGTCACTGTGACCCTAAACAGCCCGGTCAGTGTGACCCTAAAAAGACCGCTCAAACTGACCCTAAACAGCCCGGTCAGTGTGACCCTAAACAGCCCGGTCAGTGTGACCCAAAAAGCCCGCTCAAACTGACCCTAAACAGCCCGGTCCCTGTGACCCTAAACAGTCCGGTCAGTGTGATTCTAAACAGCCCGGTCAATGTGATCCTAAACAGCTCCGTCAGTGTGACGCTAAGCAGCCCGGTCAGTGTGACCCTAAACAGCCCGGTCAGTGTGACCCTAAACAGCCCGGTCAGAGTGACCCTAAACAGCCCGGTCAGTGTGACCCTAAAAAGCCCGCTCAAACTGACCCTAAACAGCCCGGTCACTGTGACCCTAAACAGCCCGGTCAGTGTGACCCTAAATAGCCCGATCACTGCGACACTAAACAGCCCGGTCACTGTGACCCTAAACAGCCTCGACACTGTGACCCTAAACAGCCCGGTCACTGTGACCCTAAACAGCCCGATCAGTGTGACCCTAAACAGTCCAGTTACTGTGACCCTAAACAGCCCGGTCAGTGTGACCCTAAAAAGCCCGCTCAAACTGACCCTAAATAGCCCGGTCACTGTGACCCTAAACAGCCCGGTCAGTGTGACCCTAAACAGCCCGGTCACTGTGACCCTAAAAAGCCCAGTCAGTGTGACCCTAAAAAGCCCGCTCAAACTGACCCTAAACAGCCCGGTCAGTGTGACCCTAAACAGCCCGGTCACTGTGACACTAAACAGCCCGGTCAGTGTGACCCTAAACAGCCCGGTCACTGTGACCCTAATAAGCCCGGTCAGTGTGACCCTAAAAAGCTCGCTCAAACAGACCCCAAACAGCTAGGTCAGTGTGATCCTAAAAAGCCCGCTCAAACTGACCCTAAACAGCCCGGTCACTGTGACCCTAAACAGCCCGGTCAGTGTGACCCTAAACAGCCCGGTCACTGTGACACGAAACAGCCCGGTCAGAGAGACCCTAAACAGCCCGGTCACTGTGACCCTAAACAGCCCGGTCACTGTGACACTAAACAGCCCGGTCAGAGAGACCCTAAACAGCCCGGTCAGTGTGACCCTATACAGCCCGGTCACTGTGACCCTAAACAGCCCGGTCAGTGTGACCCTAAACAGCCCGGTCACTGTGACCCTAAACAGCCTGGTCAGTGTGACCCTAAACAGTCCGGTCACTGTGACCCTAAACAGCCCGGTCACTGTGACCCTAAACAGCCCTGTCAGTGTGACACTAAACAGCCCGGTCACTGTGACACTAAACTGCCCGGTCAGTGTGACCCTAAACAGCCCGGTCACTGTGACCCTAAACAGCCCGGTCACTGTGACCCTAAACAGCCCGGTCAGTGTGAACCTAAACTGCCCGGTCAGTGTGATCCTAAACAGCCCGGTCACTGTGACCCTAAACAGCCCCGTCAGTGTGACCCTAAACAGCCCAGTCACTGTGACCCTAAACAGCCCGGTCAGTGTGACCCTAAACAGCCAGGTCAGTGTGACCCTAAACAGCCCGGTCAGAGAGACCGTAAACAGCCCGGTCAGTGTGACCCTAAACAGCCCGGTCAGAGAGACCCTAAACAGCCTGGTCACTGTGACCCTAAACAGCACGGTCACTGTGACCCTAAACAGCCCGGTCAGTGTGACCCTAAACAGCCCGGTCACTGTGACACTAAACAGCCCGGTCAGTGTGACCCTAAACAGCCCGGTCAGTGTGAACCTAAACTGCCCGGTCAGTGTGATCCTAAACAGTCCGGTCAGTGTGACCCTAAATAGCCCGGTCACTGTGACACTAAACAGCCCGGTCACTGTGACCCTAAACAGCCCGGTCAGTGAGACCCTAAATAGCCAGGTCACTGTGACCCTAAACAGCCCGGTCAGTGTGACCCTAAATAGCCCGATCACTGCGACACTAAACAGCCTGGTCACTGTGACCCTAAACAGCCTGGTAACTGTGACCCTAAACAGCGAGGTCAGTGTGACCCTAAACAGCCCGGTCAGTGTGACCCTAAACAGCCCGGTCAGTGTGGACCTAAACTGCCCGGTCAGTGTGATCCTAAACAGCCCGGTCACTGTGACCCTAAACAGCCCGGTCACTGTGACCCTAAACAGCCTGGTCAGAGTGACCCTAAACAGCCTGGTCAGTGTGACCCTATACAGCCTGGTCACTGTGACCCTAAACAGCCTGGTCAGAGTGACCCTAAACAGCCCGGTCACTGTGACCCTAAACTGCCAGGTCACTGTGACCCTAAACAGCCCGGTCACTGTGACCCTAAACAGCCCGGTCAGTGTGACCCTAAACAGCCCGGTCACTGTGACCCTAAACAGCCAGGTCACTGTGACCCTAAACAGCCCGGTCAGAGAGACCGTAAACAGCCCGGTCAGTGTGACCCTAAACAGCCCGGTCACTGTGACCCTAAACAGCACGGTCACTGTGACCCTAAACAGCCCGGTCAGTGTGACCCTAAACAGCCCGGTCACTGTGACACTAAACAGCCCGGTCAGTGTGACCCTAAACAGCCCGGTCAGTGTGAACCTAAACTGCCCGGTCAGTGTGATCCTAAACAGTCCGGTCAGTGTGACCCTAAATAGCCCGGTCACTGTGACACTAAACAGCCCGGTCACTGTGACCCTAAACAGCCCGGTCAGTGAGACCCTAAATAGCCAGGTCACTGTGACCCTAAACAGCCCGGTCAGTGTGACCCTAAATAGCCCGATCACTGCGACACTAAACAGCCTGGTCACTGTGACCCTAAACAGCCTGGTAACTGTGACCCTAAACAGCCCGGTCAGTGTGACCCTAAATAGCCCGATCACTGTGACCCTAAACAGCCCAGTCACTGTGACCCTAAACAGCCTGGTAACTGTGACCCTAAACAGCGAGGTCAGTGTGACCCTAAACAGCCCGGTCAGTGTGACCCTAAACAGCCCGGTCACTGTGACCCTAAACAGCCCGGTCAGTGAGACCCTAAACAGCCCGCTCAGTGTGACCCTAAACAGCCCGGTCACTGTGACCCTAAACAGCTCGGTCAGTGTGACCCTAAACAGCCCGGTCACTGTGACCCTAAACTGCCCGGTCAGTGTGACCCTAAACAGCCCGGTCACTGTGACCCTAAACAGCCCGGTCAGTGTGAACCTAAACTGCCCGGTCAGTGTGATCCTAAACAGCCCGGTCACTGTGACCCTAAACAGCCCCGTCAGTGTGACCCTAAACAGCCCAGTCACTGTGACCCTAAACAGCCCGGTCAGTGTGACCCTAAACAGCCAGGTCAGTGTGACCCTAAACAGCCCGGTCAGAGAGACCGTAAACAGCCCGGTCAGTGTGACCCTAAACAGCCCGGTCAGAGAGACCCTAAACAGCCTGGTCACTGTGACCCTAAACAGCACGGTCACTGTGACCCTAAACAGCCCGGTCAGTGTGACCCTAAACAGCCCGGTCACTGTGACACTAAACAGCCCGGTCAGTGTGACCCTAAACAGCCCGGTCAGTGTGAACCTAAACTGCCCGGTCAGTGTGATCCTAAACAGTCCGGTCAGTGTGACCCTAAATAGCCCGGTCACTGTGACACTAAACAGCCCGGTCACTGTGACCCTAAACAGCCCGGTCAGTGAGACCCTAAATAGCCAGGTCACTGTGACCCTAAACAGCCCGGTCAGTGTGACCCTAAATAGCCCGATCACTGCGACACTAAACAGCCTGGTCACTGTGACCCTAAACAGCCTGGTAACTGTGACCCTAAACAGCGAGGTCAGTGTGACCCTAAACAGCCCGGTCAGTGTGACCCTAAACAGCCCGGTCAGTGTGGACCTAAACTGCCCGGTCAGTGTGATCCTAAACAGCCCGGTCACTGTGACCCTAAACAGCCCGGTCACTGTGACCCTAAACAGCCTGGTCAGAGTGACCCTAAACAGCCTGGTCAGTGTGACCCTATACAGCCTGGTCACTGTGACCCTAAACAGCCTGGTCAGAGTGACCCTAAACAGCCCGGTCACTGTGACCCTAAACTGCCAGGTCACTGTGACCCTAAACAGCCCGGTCACTGTGACCCTAAACAGCCCGGTCAGTGTGACCCTAAACAGCCCGGTCACTGTGACCCTAAACAGCCAGGTCACTGTGACCCTAAACAGCCCGGTCAGAGAGACCGTAAACAGCCCGGTCAGTGTGACCCTAAACAGCCCGGTCACTGTGACCCTAAACAGCACGGTCACTGTGACCCTAAACAGCCCGGTCAGTGTGACCCTAAACAGCCCGGTCACTGTGACACTAAACAGCCCGGTCAGTGTGACCCTAAACAGCCCGGTCAGTGTGAACCTAAACTGCCCGGTCAGTGTGATCCTAAACAGTCCGGTCAGTGTGACCCTAAATAGCCCGGTCACTGTGACACTAAACAGCCCGGTCACTGTGACCCTAAACAGCCCGGTCAGTGAGACCCTAAATAGCCAGGTCACTGTGACCCTAAACAGCCCGGTCAGTGTGACCCTAAATAGCCCGATCACTGTGACCCTAAACAGCCCAGTCACTGTGACCCTAAACAGCCTGGTAACTGTGACCCTAAACAGCGAGGTCAGTGTGACCCTAAACAGCCCGGTCAGTGTGACCCTAAACAGCCCGGTCACTGTGACCCTAAACAGCCCGGTCAGTGAGACCCTAAACAGCCCGCTCAGTGTGACCCTAAACAGCCCGGTCACTGTGACCCTAAACAGCTCGGTCAGTGTGACCCTAAACAGCCCGGTCACTGTGACCCTAAACTGCCCGGTCAGTGTGACCCTAAACAGCCCGGTCACTGTGACACTAAACAGCTTGGTCAGTGTGACCCTAAACTGCCCGGTCACTCTGACCCTAAACTGCCCGGTCACTGTGAACCTAAACAGTCCGGTCAGTGTGACCATAAACAGCACGGTCAGTGTGACCCTAAACAGCCCGGTCACTGTGACCCTAAACAGCTCAGTCACTGTGACCCTAAACAGCCCGGTCAGTGTGACCCTAAACAGCCCGGACACTGTGACCCTAAACTGCCCGGTCAGTGTGACCCTAAACTGCCCGGTCAGTGTGACTCTAAAAGGCCCGGTCAGTGTAACCCGAAACAGCCCGGTCAGTGTGACCCTAAACAGCCCAGTCACTGGGACCCTAAAAGGCCCGGTCAGAGTAACCCTAAACTGCCCGGTCAGTGTGACCCTAAAAGGCCCGGTCAGAGAGACCCTAAACAGCCCGGTCAGTGTGACCCTAAACTGCCCCGACACTGTGACCCTAAACAGTCCGGTCAGTGTGACCCTAAACAGCACGGTCAGTGTGACCCTAAACAGCCCGGTCAGAGTGACCCTAAACAGCCCGGACACTGTGACCCTAAACTGCCCGGTCAGTGTGACCCTAAAAGGCCCGGTCAGTGTAACCCTAAACAGCCCAGACAGAGAGACCCTAAACAGCCCGGTCAGTGTGACCCTAAAAGGCCCGCTCAGAGTGACCGTAAACAGCCCGGTCAGTGTGACCCTAAACAGCCCGGTCAGTGTGATCCTAAACAGCCCGGTCAGAGTGACCCTAAAAGGCCCGGTCAGTGTAACCCTAAACAGCCCGGTCAGTGTGACCCTAAAAAGCCCGCTCAAACTGACCCTAAACAGCCCGGTCACTGTGACCCTAAACAGCCCGGTCAGTGTGACCCTAAACAGCCCGGTCACTGTGACCCTAAACAGCCCGGTCAGTGTGACCCTAAAAAGCTCGCTCAAACTGACCCTAAACAGCCCGGTCACTGTGACCCTAAACAGCCCGGTCAGAGTGACCCTAAACAGCCCGGTCAGTGTGACCCTAAAAAGCCCGCTCAAACTGACCCTAAACAGCCCGGTCACTGTGACCCTAAACAGCCCGGTCAGTGTGACCCTAAACAGCCCGGTCACTGTGACCCTAAACAGCCCGGTCAGTGTGACCCTAAACAGCCCGGTCACTGTCACCCTAAACAGCCCGGTCAGTGTGACCCTAAAAAGCCCGCTCAAACTGACCCTAAACAGCCCGGTCACTGTCACCCTAAACAGCCCGGTCAGAGTGACCCTAAACAGCCCGGTCAGAGTGACCCTAAACAGCCCGGTCAGTGTGACCCTAAAAAGCCCGCTCAAACTGACCCTAAACAGCCCGGTCACTGTCACCCTAAACAGCCCGGTCAGTGTGACCCTAAACAGCCCGGTCACTGTG
This sequence comes from Hemiscyllium ocellatum, assembly GCF_020745735.1. Lineage (NCBI taxonomy): Eukaryota > Metazoa > Chordata > Chondrichthyes > Orectolobiformes > Hemiscylliidae > Hemiscyllium > Hemiscyllium ocellatum. Next base: position 595,599 of record NC_083437.1, read on the forward strand.
ACCCTAAAAGGCCCGGTCACTGTGACCCTAAAAGGCCCGGTCAGAGTGACCCTAAACAGCCCGGTCACTGTGACCCTAAAAAGCCCGCCCAGAGTGACCCTAAACAGCCCGGTCAGTGTGACCCTAAAAGGCCTGGTCAGTGTAACCCTAAACAGCCCGGTCAGTGTGACCCTAAACAGCCCGGTCACTGTGACCCTAAAAAGCCCGCTCAAACTGGCCCTAAACAGCCCGGTCAGTGTGACCCTAAACAGCCCGGTCACTGTAACCCTAAACAGCCCGGTCAGTGTGACCCTAAACTGTCCGGTCACTGTGACCCTAAACAGCCCGCTCAAACTGACCCTAAACAGTCCAGTTACTGTGACCCTAAACAGCCCGGTCAGTGTGACCCTAAACAGCCCGCTCAAACTGACCCTAAACAGTCCAGTTACTGTGACCCTAAACAACCCGGTCAGTGTGACCCAAAACAGCCCGGTCACTGTGACCCTAAACAGCCCGGTCACTGTGACCCTAAACAGCCCGGTCAGTGTGACCCTAAAAAGCCTGCTCAAACTGACCCTAAACAGCCCGGTCAGTGTGATCCTAAACAGCCCGGTCAGAGTGACCCTAAAAGGCCCGGTCAGTGTAACCCTAAACAGCCCGGTCAGTGTGACCCTAAAAAGCTAGCTCAAACTGACCCTAAACAGCCCGGTCACTGTGACCCTAAACAGCCAGGTCAGTGTGACCCTAAACAGCCCGGTCACTGTTACCCTAAACAGCCCGGTCAGTGTGACCCTAAAAAGCCCGCTCAAACTGACCCTAAACAGCCCGGTCACTGTGACACTAAACAGCCCAGTCAGTGTGACCCTAAACAGCCCGGTCAGAGTGACCCTAAACAGCCCGGTCAGTGTGACCCTAAAAAGCCCGCTCAAACTGACCCTAAACAGCCCGGTCCCTGTGACCCTAAACAGCCCGGTCACTGTGACCCTAAACAGCCCGGTCAGTGTGACCCTAAACAGACCGGTCAGTGTGACCCTAAACAGCCCGCTCAAACTGACCCTAAACAGCCCGGTCCCTGTGACTCTAAACAGCCCGGTCACTGTGACCCTAAACAGCCCGGTCACTGTCACCCTAAACAGCCCGGTCAGTGTGACCCTAAAAAGGACGTTCAAACTGACCCTAAACAGCCCGGTCACTGTGACCCTAAACAGCCCGGTCAGTGTGAGCCTAAACAGCCCGGTCACTGTGACCCTAAACAGCCCGGTCAGTGTGACCCTAAACAGCCCGGTCACTGTGACCCTAAACAGCCCGGTCAGAGAGCCCCTAAACAGCGAGGTCAGTGTGACCCTAAACAGCCCGGTCAGTGTGACCCTAAACAGCCTGGTCACTGTGACACTAAACAGCCCGGTCAGTGTGACCCTAAACTGCCCGGTCAGTGTGATCCTAAACAGCCCGGTCACTGTGACCCTAAACAGCCCGGTCAGTGTGACCCTAAACTGTCCGGTCACTGTGACCCTAAACAGCCCGCTCAAACTGACCCTAAACAGCCCGGTCACTGTGACACTTAACAGCCCGGTCACTGTGACCCTAAACAGCCCGGTCAGTGTGACCCTAAAAAGGACGCTCAATCTGACCCTAAACAGCCCGGTCACTGTGACCCTAAACAGCCCGGTCACTGTGACCCTAAACAGCCCGGTCAGTGTGACCCTAAACAGCCCGGTCAGAGAGACCCTAAACAGCTAGGTCAGTGTGACCCTAAACAGCCCGGTCAGTGTGACCCTAAACAGCATGGTCACTGTGACCCTAAACAGCCCGGTCAGTGTGACCCTAAACAGCCCGGTCAGTGTGGACCTAAACTGCCCGGTCAGTGTGATCCTAAACAGCCCGGTCACTGTGACCCTAAACAGCCTGGTCAGAGTGACCCTAAACAGCCCGGTCAGTGTGACCCTATACAGCCTGGTCACTGTGACCCTAAACAGCCTGGTCAGAGTGACCCTAAACAGCCCGGTTACTGTGACCCTAAACTGCCCGGTCAGTGTGACCCTAAACAGCCCGGTCACTGTGACCCTAAACAGCCCGGTCAGTGTGACCCTAAACAGCCCGGTCAGTGTGACCCTAAATAGCCCGATCACTGCGACACTAACCAGCCCGGTCAGTGTGACCCTAAACTGCCCGGTCAGTGTGACCCTAAACAGCCCAGTCACTGTGACCCTAAACAGCCCGGTCAGAGAGACCCTAAACAGCCCGGTCACTGTGACTCTAAACAGCTCGGTCAGTGTGACCCTAAACAGCCCGGTCAGTGTGACCCTAAACAGTCCGGTCAGTGTGACCCTAAACAGCCCGGTCAGTGTGACCCTAAACAGCACGGTCACTGTGACCCTAAACAGCCCGGTCAGTGAGACCCTAAACAGCCCGGTCAGTGTGGCCCTAAACAGCCCGGTCACTGTGACCCTAAACAGCCCGGTCAGTGTGACCCTAAACAGCCCGGTCACTGTGACCCTAAACAGCCCGGTCACTGTGACCCTAAACTGCCCAGTCACTGTGACCCTAAACAGCCCGGTCAGTGTGACCCTAAACTGCCCGGTCAGTGTGACCCTAAACAGCCCGGTCACTGTGACCCTAAACTGCCCGGTCACTGTGACCCTAAACAGCCCGGTCAGTGTGACCCTAAACTGCCCCGTCAGTGTGACCCTAAACAGCCCGGACACTGTGACCCTAAACTGCCCGGTCAGTGTGACCCTAAAAGGCCCGGTCAGTGTAACCCTAAACAGCCCGGTCAGTGTGGCCCTAAACAGCCCGGTCACTGGGACCCTAAAAGGCCCGGTCAGAGTAACCCTAAACTGCCCGGTCAGTGAGACCCTAAACAGCCCGGTCAGTGTGACCCTAAACTGCCCGGTCACTGTGACCCTAAACAGTCCGGTCAGTGTGACCCTAAACAGCACGGTCAGTGTGACCCTAAACAGCCCGGTCAGAGTGACCCTAAACAGCCCGGTCAGAGTGACCCTAAAAAGCCCGCTCAAACTGACCCTAAACAGCCCGGTCACTGTCACCCTAAACAGCCCGGTCAGTGTGACCCTAAACAGCCCGGTCACTGTGACCCTAAAAGGCCCGGTCACTGTGACCCTAAAAGACCCGGTCAGAATGACCCTAAACAGCCCGGTCACTGTGACCCTAAAAAGCCCGCCCAGAGTGACCCTAAACAGCCCGGTCAGTGTGACCCTAAAAGGCCCGGTCAGTGTAACCCTAAACAGCCCGGTCAGTGTGATCCTAAACAGCCCGGTCAGTGTGACCCTAAACAGCCCGGTCACTGTGACCCTAAAAAGCCCGCTCAAACTGGCCCTAAACAGCCCGGTCAGTGTGACCCTAAACAGCCCGGTCACTGTAACCCTAAACAGCCCGGTCAGTGTGACCCTAAACTGTCCGGTCACTGTGACCCTAAACAGCCCTCTCAAACTGACCCTAAACAGTCCAGTTACTGAGACCCTAAACAGCCCGGTCAGTGTGACCCTAAACAGCCCGCTCAAACTGACCCTAAACAGTCCAGTTACTGTGACCCTAAACAACCCGGTCAGTGTGACCCAAAACAGCCTGGTCACTGTGACCCTAAACAGCCCGGTCAGTGTGACCCTAAAAAGCCTGCTCAAACTGACCCTAAACAGCCCGGTCAGTGTGATCCTAAACAGCCCGGTCAGAGTGACCCTAAAAGGCCCGGTCAGTGTAACCCTAAACAGCCCGGTCAGTGTGACCCTAAAAAGCCTGCTCAAACTGACCCTAAACAGCCCGGTCACTGTGACCCTAAACAGCCCGGTCAGTGTGACCCTAAACAGCCCGGTCACTGTGACCCTAAACAGCCCAGTCACTGTGACCCTAAACAGCCCGGTCAGTGTGACCCTAAAAAGCCCGCTCAAACTGACCCTAAACAGCCCGGTCACTGTGACCCTAAACAGCCCAGTCAGTGTGACCCTAAACAGCCCAGTCAGTGTGACCCTAAACAGCCCGGTCAGAGTGACCCTAAACAGCCCGCTCAAACTGACCCTAAACAGCCCGGTCCCTGTGACCCTAAACAGCCCAGTCAGTGTGACCCTAAACAGCCCGGTCAGTGTGACCCTAAAAAGCCCGCTCAAACTGACCCTAAACAGCCCGGTACCTGTGACCCTAAACTGTCCGGTCACTGTGACCCTAAACAGCCCGGTCACTGTGACACTAAACAGCCCGGTCAGTGTGACCCTAAACTGTCCGGTCACTGTGACCCTAAACAGCCGCTCAAACTGACCCTAAACAGCCCGGTCCCTGTGACCCTAAACAGCCCGGTCACTGTGACCCTAAACAGCCCGGTCACTGTCACCCTAAACAGCCCGGTCAGTGTGACCCTAAAAAGGACGCTCAAACTGACCCTAAACAGCCCGGTCACTGTGACCCTAAACAGCATGGTCACTGTGACCCTAAACAGCCCGGTCAGTGTGACCCTAAACAGCCCGGTCACTGTGACCCTAAACAGCCCGGTCAGTGTGACCCTAAACAGCGAGGTCACTGTGACCCTAAACAGCCCGGTCAGAGAGCCCCTAAACAGCGAGGTCAGTGTGACCCTAAACAGCCCGGTCAGTGTGACCCTAAACAGCCTGGTCACTGTGACCCTAAACAGCCCGGTCAGTGTGACCCTAAACTGCCCGGTCAGTGTGATCCTAAACAGCCCGGTCACTGTGACCCTAAACAGCCCGGTCAGTGTGACCCTAAACTGTCCGGTCACTGTGACCCTAAACAGCCCGCTCAAACTGACCCTAAACAGCCCGGTCACTGTGACACTTAACAGCCCGGTCAGTGTGACCCTAAAAAGCACGCTCAAACTGACCCTAAACAGCCCGGTCACTGTGACCCTAAACAGCCCGGTCACTGTGACCCTAAACAGCCCGGTCAGTGTGACCCTAAAAAGCCCGGTCAGAGAGACCCTAAACAGCGAGGTCAGTGTGACCCTAAACAGCCCGGTCAGTGTGACCCTAAACAGCCTGGTCACTGTGACCCTAAACAGCCCGGTCAGTGTGACCCTAAACAGCCCGGTCAGTGTGGACCTAAACTGCCCGGTCAGTGTGATCCTAAACAGCCCGGTCACTGTGACCCTAAACAGCCTGGTCAGAGTGACCCTAAACAGCCCGGTCAGTGTGACCCTATACAGCCTGGTCACTGTGACCCTAAACAGCCTGGTCAGAGTGACCCTAAACAGCCCGGTTACTGTGACCCTAAACTGCCCGGTCAGTGTGACCCAAAACAGCCCGGTCACTGTGACCCTAAACAGCCCGGTCAGTGTGACCCTAAACAGCCCGGTCAGTGTGACCCTAAATAGCCCGATCACTGCGACACTAAACAGCCCGGTCAGTGTGACCCTAAACTGTCCGGTCACTGTGACCCTAAACAGCCCGCTCAAACTGACCCTAAACAGCCCGGTCACTGTGACACTTAACAGCCCGGTCAGTGTGACCCTAAAAAGCACGCTCAAACTGACCCTAAACAGCCCGGTCACTGTGACCCTAAACAGCCCGGTCACTGTGACCCTAAACAGCCCGGTCAGTGTGACCCTAAAAAGCCCGGTCAGAGAGACCCTAAACAGCGAGGTCAGTGTGACCCTAAACAGCCCGGTCAGTGTGACCCTAAACAGCCTGGTCACTGTGACCCTAAACAGCCCGGTCAGCGTGACCCTAAACAGCCCGGTCAGTGTGGACCTAAACTGCCCGGTCAGTGTGATCCTAAACAGCCCGGTCACTGTGACCCTAAACAGCCTGGTCAGAGTGACCCTAAACAGCCCGGTCAGTGTGACCCTATACAGCCTGGTCACTGTGACCCTAAACAGCCTGGTCAGAGTGACCCTAAACAGCCCGGTTACTGTGACCCTAAACTGCCCGGTCAGTGTGACCCAAAACAGCCCGGTCACTGTGACCCTAAACAGCCCGGTCAGTGTGAACCTAAACAGCCCGGTCAGTGTGACCCTAAATAGCCCGATCACTGCGACACTAAACAGCCCGGTCAGTGTGACCCTAAACAGCTCTGTCAGTGTGACACTAAACAGCCCGGTCACTGTGACACTAAACTGCCCGGTCAGTGTGACCCTAAACAGCCCGGTCACTGTGACCCTAAACAGCCCGGTCACTGTGACCCTAAACAGCCCGGTCAGTGTGAACCTAAACTGCCCGGTCAGTGTGACCCTAAACAGCCCGGTCACTGTGACCCTAAACAGCCCGGTCACTGTGACCCTAAACAGCCCGGTCACTGTGACCCTAAACAGCCTGGTCAGTGTGACCCTAAACTGTCCGGTCACTGTGACCCTAAACAGCCCGGTCACTGTGACCCTTAACAGCCCTGTCAGTGTGACACTAAACAGCCCGGTCACTGTGACACTAAACTGCCCGGTCAGTGTGACCCTAAACAGCCCGGTCACTGTGACCCTAAACAGCCCGGTCAGTGTGAACCTAAACTGCCCGGTCACTGTGACCCTAAACAGCCCCGTCAGTGTGACCCTAAACAGCCCAGTCACTGTGACCCTAAACAGCCCGGTCAGTGTGACCCTAAACAGCCAGGTCAGTGTGACCCTAAACAGCCCGGTCAGAGAGACCGTAAACAGCCCGGTCAGTGTGACCCTAAACAGCCCGGTCAGAGAGACCCTAAACAGCCTGGTCACTGTGACACTAAACAGCCCGGTCACTGTGACCCATACAGCCCGGTCAGTGAGACCCTAAATAGCCAGGTCACTGTGACCCTAAACAGCCCGGTCAGTGTGACCCTAAATAGCCCGATCACTGCGACACTAAACAGCCTGGTCACTGTGACCCTAAACAGCCTGGTAACTGTGACCCTAAACAGCGAGGTCAGTGTGACCCTAAACAGCCCGGTCAGTGTGACCCTAAACAGCCTGGTCACTGTGACCCTAAACAGCCCGGTCAGTGTGACCCTAAACAGCCCGGTCAGTGTGGACCTAAACTGCCTGGTCAGTGTGATCCTAAACAGCCCGGTCACTGTGACCCTAAACAGCCCAGTCACTGTGACCCTAAACAGCCTGGTCAGAGTGACCCTAAACAGCCCGGTCAGTGTGACCCTATACAGCCTGGTCACTGTGACCCTAAACAGCCTGGTCAGAGTGACCCTAAACAGCCCGGTCACTGTGACCCTAAACTGCCCGGTCACTGTGACCCTAAACAGCCCGGTCACTGTGACCCTAAACAGCCCGGTCAGTGTGACCCTAAACAGCCCAGTCACTGTGACCCTAAACAGCCCGGTCAGAGAGACCCTAAACAGCCCGGTCACTGTGACTCTAAACAGCTCGTTCAGTGTGACCCTAAACTGCCCGGTCAGTGTGACCCTAAACAGTCCGGTCAGTGTGACCCTAAACAGCATGGTCACTGTGACCCTAAACAGCCCGGTCAGTGTGACCCTAAACAGCCCGGTCAGTGAGACCCTAAAAAGCCCGGTCAGTGTGACCCTAAACAGCCCGGTCACTGTGACCCTAAACAGCCCGGTCAGTGAGACCCTAAACAGCCCGCTCAGTGTGACCCTAAACAGCCCGGTCACTGTGACCCTAAACAGCTCGGTCAGTGTGACCCTAAACAGCCCGGTCACTGTGACCCTAAACTGCCCGGTCAGTGTGACCCTAAACAGCCCGGTCACTGTGACACTAAACAGTCCGGTCAGTGTGACCATAAACAGCACGGTCAGTGTGACCCTAAACAGCCCAGACAGAGAGACCCTAAACAGCCCGGTCAGTGTGACCCTAAAAGGCCCGCTCAGAGTGACCGTAGACAGCCCGGTCAGTGTGACCCTAAACAGCCCGGTCAGTGTGATCCTAAACAGCCCAGTCAGAGTGACCCTAAAAAGCCCGCTCAAACTGACCCTAAACAGCCCGGTCACTGTGACCCTAAACAGCCCGGTCACTGTGACCCTAAACAGCTCAGTCACTGTGACCCTAAACAGCCCGGTCAGTGTGACCCTAAACAGCCCGGACACTGTGACCCTAAACTGCCCGGTCAGTGTGACCCTAAACTGCCCGGTCAGTGTGACCCTAAAAGGCCCGGTCAGTGTAACCCGAAACAGCCCGGTCAGTGTGACCCTAAACAGCCCGGTCACTGGGACCCTAAAAGGCCCGGTCAGAGTAACCCTAAACTGCCCGGTCAGTGTGACCCTAAAAGGCCCGGTCAGAGAGACCCTAAACAGCCCGGTCAGTGTGACCCTAAACTGCCCCGACACTGTGACCCTAAACAGTCCGGTCAGTGTGACCCTAAACAGCACGGTCAGTGTGACCCTAAACAGCCCGGTCAGAGTGACCCTAAACAGCCCGGACACTGTGACCCTAAACTGCCCGGTCAGTGTGACCCTAAAAGGCCCGGTCAGTGTAACCCTAAACAGCCCAGACAGAGAGACCCTAAACAGCCCGGTCAGTGTGACCCTAAAAGGCCCGCTCCGAGTGACCGTAAACAGCCCGGTCAGTGTGACCCTAAACAGCCTGGTCAGTGTGATCCTAAACAGCCCGGTCAGAGTGACCCTAAAAGGCCCGGTCAGTGTAACCCTAAACAGCCCGGTCAGTGTGACCCTAAAAAGCCCGCTCAAACTGACCCTAAACAGCCCGGTCACTGTGACCCTAAACAGCCCGGTCAGTGTGACCCTAAACAGCCCGGTCACTGTGACCCTAAACAGCCCGGTCAGTGTGACCCTAAAAAGCCCGCTCAAACTGACCCTAAACAGCCCGGTCACTGTCACCCTAAACAGCCCGGTCAGAGTGACCCTAAACAGCCCGGTCAGTGTGACCCTAAAAAGCCCGCTCAAACTGACCCTAAACAGCCCGGTCACTGTCACCCTAAACAGCCCGGTCAGTGTGACCCTAAACAGCCCGGTCACTGTGACCCTAAAAGGCCCGGTCAGAGTGACCCTAAACAGCCCGGTCACTGTGACCCTAAAAAGCCCGCCCAGAGTGACCCTAAACAGCCCGGTCAGTGTGACCCTAAAAGGCCCGGTCAGTGTAACCCTAAACAGCCCGGTCAGTGTGATCCTAAACAGCCCGGTCAGTGTGACCCTAAACAGCCCGGTCACTGTGACCCTGAACAGCCCGGTCACTGTGACCCTAAAAAGCCCGCTCAAACTGGCCCTAAACAGCCCGGTCAGTGTGACCCTAAACAGCCCGGTCACTGTGACCCTAAAAAGCCCGCTCAAACTGGCCCTAAACAGACCGGTCAGTGTGACCCTAAACAGCCCGGTCACTGTAACCCTAAACAGCCCGGTCAGTGTGACCCTAAACTGTCCGGTCACTGTGACCCTAAACAGCCCGCTCAAACTGACCCTAAACAGTCCAGTTACTGTGACCCTAAACAGCCCGGTCAGTGTGACCCTAAACAGCCCGCTCAAACTGACCCTAAACAGTCCAGTTACTGTGACCCTAAACAACCCGGTCAGTGTGACCCAAAACAGCCCGGTCACTGTGACCCTAAACAGCCCGGTCACTGTGACCCTAAACAGCCCGGTCAGTGTGACCCTAAATAGCCCGATCACTGCGACACTAAACAGCCTGGTCACTGTGACCCTAAACAGCCTGGTAACTGTGACCCTAAACAGCGAGGTCAGTGTGACCCTAAACAGCCCGGTCAGTGTGACCCTAAACAGCCTGGTCACTGTGACCCTAAACAGCCCGGTCAGTGTGACCCTAAACAGCCCGGTCAGTGTGGACCTAAACTGCCCGGTCAGTGTGATCCTAAACAGCCCGGTCACTGTGACCCTAAACAGCCCAGTCACTGTGACCCTAAACAGCCTGGTCAGAGTGACCCTAAACAGCCCGGTCAGTGTGACCCTATACAGCCTGGTCACTGTGACCCTAAACAGCCTGGTCAGAGTGACCCTAAACAGCCCGGTCACTGTGACCCTAAACTGCCCGGTCACTGTGACCCTAAACAGCCCGGTCACTGTGACCCTAAACAGCCCGGTCAGTGTGACCCTAAACAGCCCAGTCACTGTGACCCTAAACAGCCCGGTCAGAGAGACCCTAAACAGCCCGGTCACTGTGACTCTAAACAGCTCGTTCAGTGTGACCCTAAACTGCCCGGTCAGTGTGACCCTAAACAGTCCGGTCAGTGTGACCCTAAACAGCATGGTCACTGTGACCCTAAACAGCCCGGTCAGTGTGACCCTAAACAGCCCGGTCAGTGTGACCCTAAAAAGCCCGGTCAGTGTGACCCTAAACAGCCCGGTCACTGTGACCCTAAACAGCCCGGTCAGTGAGACCCTAAACAGCCCGCTCAGTGTGACCCTAAACAGCCCGGTCACTGTGACCCTAAACAGCTCGGTCAGTGTGACCCTAAACAGCCCGGTCACTGTGACCCTAAACTGCCCGGTCAGTGTGACCCTAAACAGCCCGGTCACTGTGACACTAAACAGTCCGGTCAGTGTGACCATAAACAGCACGGTCAGTGTGACCCTAAACAGCCCAGACAGAGAGACCCTAAACAGCCCGGTCAGTGTGACCCTAAAAGGCCCGCTCAGAGTGACCGTAGACAGCCCGGTCAGTGTGACCCTAAACAGCCCGGTCAGTGTGATCCTAAACAGCCCAGTCAGAGTGACCCTAAAAAGCCCGCTCAAACTGACCCTAAACAGCCCGGTCACTGTGACCCTAAACAGCCCGGTCACTGTGACCCTAAACAGCTCAGTCACTGTGACCCTAAACAGCCCGGTCAGTGTGACCCTAAACAGCCCGGACACTGTGACCCTAAACTGCCCGGTCAGTGTGACCCTAAACTGCCCGGTCAGTGTGACCCTAAAAGGCCCGGTCAGTGTAACCCGAAACAGCCCGGTCAGTGTGACCCTAAACAGCCCGGTCACTGGGACCCTAAAAGGCCCGGTCAGAGTAACCCTAAACTGCCCGGTCAGTGTGACCCTAAAAGGCCCGGTCAGAGAGACCCTAAACAGCCCGGTCAGTGTGACCCTAAACTGCCCCGACACTGTGACCCTAAACAGTCCGGTCAGTGTGACCCTAAACAGCACGGTCAGTGTGACCCTAAACAGCCCGGTCAGAGTGACCCTAAACAGCCCGGACACTGTGACCCTAAACTGCCCGGTCAGTGTGACCCTAAAAGGCCCGGTCAGTGTAACCCTAAACAGCCCAGACAGAGAGACCCTAAACAGCCCGGTCAGTGTGACCCTAAAAGGCCCGCTCCGAGTGACCGTAAACAGCCCGGTCAGTGTGACCCTAAACAGCCTGGTCAGTGTGATCCTAAACAGCCCGGTCAGAGTGACCCTAAAAGGCCCGGTCAGTGTAACCCTAAACAGCCCGGTCAGTGTGACCCTAAAAAGCCCGCTCAAACTGACCCTAAACAGCCCGGTCACTGTGACCCTAAACAGCCCGGTCAGTGTGACCCTAAACAGCCCGGTCACTGTGACCCTAAACAGCCCGGTCAGTGTGACCCTAAAAAGCCCGCTCAAACTGACCCTAAACAGCCCGGTCACTGTCACCCTAAACAGCCCGGTCAGAGTGACCCTAAACAGCCCGGTCAGTGTGACCCTAAAAAGCCCGCTCAAACTGACCCTAAACAGCCCGGTCACTGTGACCCTAAACAGCCCGGTCAGTGTGACCCTAAACAGCCCGGTCACTGTGACCCTAAAAGGCCCGGTCAGAGTGACCCTAAACAGCCCGGTCACTGTGACCCTAAAAAGCCCGCCCAGAGTGACCCTAAACAGCCCGGTCAGTGTGACCCTAAAAGGCCCGGTCAGTGTAACCCTAAACAGCCCGGTCAGTGTGATCCTAAACAGCCCGGTCAGTGCGACCCTAAACAGCCCGGTCACTGTGACCCTGAACAGCCCGGTCACTGTGACCCTAAAAAGCCCGCTCAAACTGGCCCTAAACAGCCCGGTCAGTGTGACCCTAAACAGCCCGGTCACTGTGACCCTAAAAAGCCCGCTCAAACTGGCCCTAAACAGACCGGTCAGTGTGACCCTAAACAGCCCGGTCACTGTAACCCTAAACAGCCCGGTCAGTGTGACCCTAAACTGTCCGGTCACTGTGACCCTAAACAGCCCGCTCAAACTGACCCTAAACAGTCCAGTTACTGTGACCCTAAACAGCCCGGTCAGTGTGACCCTAAACAGCCCGCTCAAACTGACCCTAAACAGTCCAGTTACTGTGACCCTAAACAACCCGGTCAGTGTGACCCAAAACAGCCCGGTCACTGTGACCCTAAACAGCCTGGTCACTGTGACCCTAAACAGCCCGGTCAGTGTGACCCTAAAAAGCCTGCTCAAACTGACCCTAAACAGCCCGGTCAGTGTGATCCTAAACAGCCCGGTCAGAGTGACCCTAAAAGGCCCGGTCAGTGTAACCCTAAACAGCCCGGTCAGTGTGACCCTAAAAAGCCTGCTCAAACTGACCCTAAACAGCCCGGTCACTGTGACCCTAAACAGCCCGGTCAGTGTGACCCTAAACAGCCCGGTCACTGTTACCCTAAACAGCCCGGTCAGTGTGACCCTAAAAAGCCCGCTCAAACTGACCCTAAACAGCCTGGTCACTGTGACCCTAAACAGCCCAGTCAGTGTGACCCTAAACAGCCCGGTCAGAGTGACCCTAAACAGCCCGGTCAGTGTGACCCTAAAAAGCCCGCTCAAACTGACCCTAAACAGCCCGGTCCCTGTGACCCTAAACAGCCCGGTCACTGTGACCCTAAACAGCCCGGTCACTGTGACCCTAAACAGCCCGGTCAGTGTGACCCTAAACTGTCCGGTCAGTGTGACCCTAAACAGCCCGCTCAAACTGACCCTAAACAGCCCGGTCCCTGTGACTCTAAACAGCCCGGTCACTGTGACCCTAAACAGCCCGGTCACTGTCACCCTAAACAGCCCGGTCAGTGTGACCCTAAAAAGGACGTTCAAACTGACCCTAAACAGCCCGGTCTCTGTGACCCTAAACAGCCCGGTCAGTGCGACCCTAAACAGCCCGGTCACTGTGACCCTAAACAGCCTGGTCAGTGTGACCCTAAACAGCCCGGTCACTGTGACCCTAAACAGCCCGGTCAGAGAGCCCCTAAACAGCGAGGTCAGTGTGACCCTAAACAGCCCGGTCAGTGTGACCCTAAACAGCCTGGTCACTGTGACACTAAACAGCCCGGTCAGTGTGACCCTAAACTGCCCGGTCAGTGTGATCCTAAACAGCCCGATCACTGTGACCCTAAACAGCCCGGTCAGTGTGACCCTAAACTGTCCGGTCACTGTGACCCTAAACAGCCCGCTCAAACTGACCCTAAACAGCCCGGTCACTGTGACACTTAACAGCCCGGTCACTGAGACCCTAAACAGCCCGGTCAGTGTGACCCTAAAAAGGACGCTCAAACTGACCCTAAACAGCCCGGTCACTGTGACCCTAAACAGCCCGGTCAGTGTGACCCTAAACAGCCCGTTCAGAGAGACCATAAACAGCGAGGTCAGTGTGACCCTAAACAGCCCGGTCAGTGTGACCCTAAACAGCCTGGTCACTGTGACCCTAAACAGCCCGGTCAGTGTGACCCTAAACAGCCCGGTCAGTGTGGACCTAAACTGCCCGGTCAGTGTGATCCTAAACAGCCCGGTCACTGTGACCCTAAACAGCCTGGTCAGAGTGACCCTAAACAGCCCGGTCAGTGTGACCCTATACAGCCTGGTCACTGTGACCCTAAACAGCCTTGTCAGAGTGACCCTAAACAGCCTGGTTACTGTGACCCTAAACTGCCCGGTCAGTGTGACCCTAAACAGCCCGGTCACTGTGACCCTAAACAGCCCGGTCAGTGTGACCCTAAATAGCCCGATCACTGCGACACTAAACAGCCCGGTCAGTGTGACCCTAAACTGCCCGGTCAGTGTGACCCTAAACAGCCCAGTCACTGTGACCCTAAACAGCCCGGTCAGAGAGACCCTAAACAGCCCGGTCACTGTGACCCTAAACAGCCCGGTCAGTGTGACCCTAAACTGCCCGGTCAGTGTGACCCTAAACAGCCCGGACACTGTGACCCTAAACTGCCCGGTCAGTGTGACCCTAAAAGGCCCGGTCAGTGTAACCCTAAACAGCCCGGTCAGTGTGGCCCTAAACAGCCCGGTCACTGGGACCCTAAACTGCCCGGTCACTGTGACCCTAAACAGTCCGGTCAGTGTGACCCTAAACAGCACGGTCAGTGTGACCCTAAACAGCCCGGTCAGAGTGACCCTAAACAGCCCGGTCAGAGTGACCCTAAAAAGCCCGCTCAAACTGACCCTAAACAGCCCGGTCACTGTCACCCTAAACAGCCCGGTCAGTGTGACCCTAAACAGCCCGGTCACTGTGACCCTAAAAGGCCCGGTCACTGTGACCCTAAAAGGCCCGGTCAGAGTGACCCTAAACAGCCCGGTCACTGTGACCCTAAAAAGCCCGCCCAGAGTGACCCTAAACAGCCCGGTCAGTGTGACCCTAAAAGGCCCGGTCAGTGTAACCCTAAACAGCCCGGTCACTGTGACACTAAAAAGCCGGCTCAAACTGACCCTAAACAGCCCGGTCAGTGTGACCCTAAACAGCCCGGTCACTGTGACACTAAAAAGCCGGCTCAAACTGACCCTAAAAGGCCCGGTCACTGTGACCCTAAAAGGCCCGGTCAGAGTGACCCTAAAAAGCCCGCCCAGAGTGACCCTAAACAGCCCGTTCAGAGAGACCATAAACAGCCCGGTCAGTGTGATCCTAAACAGCCCGGTCAGTGTGACCCTAAACAGCCCGGTCACTGTGACACTAAAAAGCCGGCTCAAACTGACCCTAAACAGCCCGGTCCCTGTGACCCTAAACAGTCCGGTCAGTGTGACCCTAAACAGCTCCGTCAGTGTGACGCTAAGCAGCCCGGTCAGTGTGACCCTAAACAGCCCGCTCAAACTGACCCTAAACAGCCCGGTCCCTGTGACCCTCAACAGTCCGGTCAGTGTGATTCTAAACAGCCCGGTCAATGTGACCCTAAACAGCTCCGTCAGTGTGACGCTAAGCAGCCCGGTCAGTGTGACCCTAAACAGCCCGGTCAGTGTGACCCTAAACAGCCTGGTCAGTGTGACCCTAAAAAGCCCGCTCAAACTGACCCTAAATAGCCCGGTCACTGTGACCCTAAACAGCCCGGTCAGTGTGACCTTAAACAGCCCGGTCAGTGTGACCCTAAATAGCCCGATCACTGCGACACTAAACAGCCCGGTCACTGTGACCCTAAACAGCCTCGACACTGTGACCCTAAACAGCCCGGTCACTGTGACACTAAACAGCCCGGTCAGTGTGACCCTAAACAGCCCGGTCACTGTGACCCTAAACAACCCGATCAGTGTGACCCTAAACAGTCCAGTTACTGTGACCCTAAACAGCCCGGTCAGTGTGACCCTAAACAGCCCGGTCAGTGTGTCCCTAAAAAACCCGCTCAAACTGACCCTAAACAGCCCGGTCAGTGTGACCCTAAACAGCCCGGTCACTGTGACACTAAACAGCCCGGTCACTGTGACCCTAATAAGCCCGGTCACTGTGACACTAAGCAGCCCGGTCATTGTGACCCTAAACAGCCCGGTCACTGTGACACTAAACAGCCCGGTCACTGTGACCCTAAAAAGCCCGGTCAGTGTGACCCTAAAAACTCGCTCAAACTGACCCTAAACAGCCCGGTCAGTGTGACCCAAAACAGCCCGGTCACTGTGACACTAAACAGCCCGGTCAGTGTGACCCTAAACAGCCCGGTCACTGTGACCCTAATAAGCCCGGTCAGTGTGATCCTAAAAAGCCCGCTCAAACTGACCCTAAACAGCCCGGTCACTGTGACCCTAAACAGCCCGGTCAGTGTGACCCTAAACAGCCCGGTCAGAGAGACCCTAAACAGCCCGATCACTGTGACACTAAACAGCCTGGTCAGTGTGACACTAAACAGCCCGGTCAGAGAGACCCTAAACAGCCCGGTCACTGTGACCCTAAACAGCCCGGTCAGTGTGACCCTAAACTGTCCGGTCACTGTGACCCTAAACAGCCCGCTCAAACTGACCCTAAACAGTCCAGTTACTGTGACCCTAAACAGCCCGGTCAGTGTGACCCTAAACAGCCCGCTCAAACTGACCCTAAACAGTCCAGTTACTGTGACCCTAAACAACCCGGTCAGTGTGACCCAAAACAGCCCGGTCACTGTGACCCTAAACAGCCCGGTCACTGTGACCCTAAACAGCCCGGTCAGTGTGACCCTAAAAAGCCTGCTCAAACTGACCCTAAACAGCCCGGTCAGTGTGATCCTAAACAGCCCGGTCAGAGTGACCCTAAAAGGCCCGGTCAGTGTAACCCTAAACAGCCCGGTCAGTGTGACCCTAAAAAGCCTGCTCAAACTGACCCTAAACAGCCCGGTCACTGTGACCCTAAACAGCCCGGTCAGTGTGACCCTAAACAGCCCGGTCACTGTTACCCTAAACAGCCCGGTCAGTGTGACCCTAAAAAGCCCGCTCAAACTGACCCTAAACAGCCCGGTCACTGTGACCCTAAACAGCCCAGTCAGTGTGACCCTAAACAGCCCGGTCAGAGTGACCCTAAACAGCCCGGTCAGTGTGACCCTAAAAAGCCCGCTCAAACTGACCCTAAACAGCCCGGTCCCTGTGACCCTAAACAGCCCGGTCACTGTGACCCTAAACAGCCCAGTCACTGTGACCCTAAACAGCCCGGTCAGTGTGACCCTAAACTGTCCGGTCAGTGTGACCCTAAACAGCCCGCTCAAACTGACCCTAAACAGCCCGGTCCCTGTGACTCTAAACAGCCCGGTCACTGTGACCCTAAACAGCCCGGTCACTGTCACCCTAAACAGCCCGGTCAGTGTGACCCTAAAAAGGACGTTCAAACTGACCCTAAACAGCCCGGTCTCTGTGACCCTAAACAGCCCGGTCAGTGTGACCCTAAACAGCCCGGTCACTGTGACCCTAAACAGCCTGGTCAGTGTGACCCTAAACAGCCCGGTCACTGTGACCCTAAACAGCCCGGTCAGAGAGCCCCTAAACAGCGAGGTCAGTGTGACCCTAAACAGCCCGGTCAGTGTGACCCTAAACAGCCTGGTCACTGTGACACTAAACAGCCCGGTCAGTGTGACCCTAAACTGCCCGGTCAGTGTGATCCTAAACAGCCCGGTCACTGTGACCCTAAACAGCCCGGTCAGTGTGACCCTAAACTGTCCGGTCACTGTGACCCTAAACAGCCCGCTCAAACTGACCCTAAACAGCCCGGTCACTGTGACACTTAACAGCCCGGTCACTGAGACCCTAAACAGCCCGGTCAGTGTGACCCTAAAAAGGACGCTCAAACTGACCCTAAACAGCCCGGTCACTGTGACCCTAAACAGCCCGGTCAGTGTGACCCTAAACAGCCCGTTCAGAGAGACCATAAACAGCGAGGTCAGTGTGACCCTAAACAGCCCGGTCAGTGTGACCCTAAACAGCCTGGTCACTGTGACCCTAAACAGCCCAGTCAGTGTGACCCTAAACAGCCCGGTCAGTGTGGACCTAAACTGCCCGGTCAGTGTGATCCTAAACAGCCCGGTCACTGTGACCCTAAACAGCCTGGTCAGAGTGACCCTAAACAGCCCGGTCAGTGTGACCCTATACAGCCTGGTCACTGTGACCCTAAACAGCCTGGTCAGAGTGACCCTAAACAGCCTGGTTACTGTGACCCTAAACTGCCCGGTCAGTGTGACCCTAAACAGCCCGGTCACTGTGACCCTAAACAGCCCGGTCAGTGTGACCCTAAATAGCCCGATCACTGCGACACTAAACAGCCCGGTCAGTGTGACCCTAAACTGCCCGGTCAGTGTGACCCTAAACAGCCCAGTCACTGTGACCCTAAACAGCCCGGTCAGAGAGACCCTAAACAGCCCGGTCAGTGTGACCCTAAAAAGGACGCTCAAACTGACCCTAAACAGCCCGGTCACTGTGACCCTAAACAGCCCGGTCAGTGTGACCCTAAACAGCCCGTTCAGAGAGACCATAAACAGCGAGGTCAGTGTGACCCTAAACAGCCCGGTCACTGTGACTCTAAACAGCTCGGTCAGTGTGACCCTAAACAGCCCGGTCAGTGTGACCCTAAACAGTCCGGTCAGTGTGACCCTAAACAGCCCGGTCAGTGTGACCCTAAACAGCACGGTCACTGTGACCCTAAACAGCCCGGTCAGTGAGACCCTAAACAGCCCGGTCAGTGTGGCCCTAAACAGCCCGGTCACTGTGACCCTAAACAGCCCGGTCAGTGTGACCCTAAACAGCCCAGTCACTGTGACCCTAAACAGCCCGGTCACTGTGACCCTAAACTGCCCGGTCACTGTGACCCTAAACAGCCCGGTCAGTGTGACCCTAAACTGCCCGGTCAGTGTGACCCTAAACAGCCCGGACACTGTGACCCTAAACTGCCCGGTCAGTGTGACCCTAAAAGGCCCGGTCAGTGTAACCCTAAACAGCCCGGTCAGTGTGGCCCTAAACAGCCCGGTCACTGGGACCCTAAACTGCCCGGTCACTGTGACCCTAAACAGTCCGGTCAGTGTGACCCTAAACAGCACGGTCAGTGTGACCCTAAACAGCCCGGTCAGAGTGACCCTAAACAGCCCGGTCAGAGTGACCCTAAAAAGCCCGCTCAAACTGACCCTAAACAGCCCGGTCACTGTCACCCTAAACAGCCCGGTCAGTGTGACCCTAAACAGCCCGGTCACTGTGACCCTAAAAGGCCCGGTCACTGTGACCCTAAAAGGCCCGGTCAGAGTGACCCTAAACAGCCCGGTCACTGTGACCCTAAAAAGCCCGCCCAGAGTGACCCTAAACAGCCCGGTCAGTGTGACCCTAAAAGGCCCGGTCAGTGTAACCCTAAACAGCCCGGTCAGTGTGATCCTAAACAGCCCGGTCAGTGTGACCCTAAACAGCCCGGTCACTGTGACACTAAAAAGCCGGCTCAAACTGACCCTAAACAGCCCGGTCCCTGTGACCCTAAACAGTCCGGTCAGTGTGACCCTAAACAGCTCCGTCAGTGTGACGCTAAGCAGCCCGGTCAGTGTGACCCTAAACAGCCCGCTCAAACTGACCCTAAACAGCCCGGTCCCTGTGACCCTCAACAGTCCGGTCAGTGTGATTCTAAACAGCCCGGTCAATGTGACCCTAAACAGCTCCGTCAGTGTGACGCTAAGCAGCCCGGTCAGTGTGACCCTAAACAGCCCGGTCAGTGTGACCCTAAACAGCCCGGTCAGTGTGACCCTAAAAAGCCCGCTCAAACTGACCCTAAATAGCCCGGTCACTGTGACCCTAAACAGCCCGGTCAGTGTGACCTTAAACAGCCCGGTCAGTGAGACCCTAAATAGCCCGATCACTGCGACACTAAACAGCCCGGTCACTGTGACCCTAAACAGCCTCGACACTGTGACCCTAAACAGCCCGGTCACTGTGACCCTAAACAGCCCGGTCAGTGTGACCCTAAACAGCCCGGTCACTGTGACCCTAAACAACCCGATCAGTGTGACCCTAAACAGTCCAGTTACTGTGACCCTAAACAGCCCGGTCAGTGTGACCCTAAACAGCCCGGTCAGTGTGTCCCTAAAAAACCCGCTCAAACTGACCCTAAACAGCCCGGTCAGTGTGACCCTAAACAGCCCGGTCACTGTGACACTAAACAGCCCGGTCACTGTGACCCTAATAAGCCCGGTCACTGTGACACTAAGCAGCCCGGTCAGTGTGACCCTAAACAGCCCGGTCACTGTGACACTAAACAGCCCGGTCACTGTGACCCTAAAAAGCCCGGTCAGTGTGACCCTAAAAACTCGCTCAAACTGACCCTAAACAGCCCGGTCAGTGTGACCCAAAACAGCCCGGTCACTGTGACACTAAACAGCCCGGTCAGTGTGACCCTAAACAGCCCGGTCACTGTGACCCTAATAAGCCCGGTCAGTGTGATCCTAAAAAGCCCGCTCAAACTGACCCTAAACAGCCCGGTCACTGTGACCCTAAACAGCCCGGTCAGTGTGACCCTAAACAGCCCGGTCAGAGAGACCCTAAACAGCCCGATCACTGTGACACTAAACAGCCTGGTCAGTGTGACACTAAACAGCCCGGTCAGAGAGACCCTAAACAGCCCGGTCACTGTGACCCTAAACAGCCCGGTCAGTGTGACCCTAAACAGCCCAGTCACTGTGACCCTAAACAGCCTGGTCAGTGTGACCCTAAACAGCCTGGTCAGTGTGACCCTAAACTGTCCGGTCACTGTGACCCTAAACAGCCCGGTCACTGTGACCCTAACCAGTCCAGTTACTGTGACACTAAACAGCCCGGTCAGTGTGACCCTAAACAGCCCGGTCACTGTGACCCTAAACAGCCCAGTCACTGTGACCCTAAACAGCCCGGTCAGTGTGACCCTAAAAAGCCCGCTCAAACTGACCCTAAACAGCCCGGTCCCTGTGACCCTAAACAGTCCGGTCAGTGTGATTCTAAACAGCCCGGTCAATGTGATCCTAAACAGCTCCGTCAGTGTGACGCTAAGCAGCCCGGTCAGTGTGACCCTAAACAGCCCGGTCAGAGTGACCCTAAACAGCCCGGTCAGTGTGACCCTAAAAAGCCCGCACAAACTGACCCTAAACAGCCCGGTCACTGTGACCCTAAACAGCCTGGTCAGTGTGACCTTAAACAGCCCGGTCAGTGTGACCCTAAATAGCCCGATCACTGCGACACTAAACAGCCCGGTCACTGTGACCCTAAACAGCCTCGACACTGTGACCCTAAACAGCCCGGTCACTGTGACCCTAAACAGCCCGATCAGTGAGACCCTAAACAGCCCGATCAGTGTGACCCTAAACAGTCCAGTTACTGTGACCCTAAACAGCCCGGTCAGTGTGACCCTAAACAGCCCGGTCAGTGTGTCCCTAAATAGCCCGGTCACTGTGACCCTAAAGAGCCCGGTCAGTGTGACCCTAAACAGCCTGGTCAGTGTGACGCTAAACAGCCCGGTCAGTGTGACCCTAAATAGCCCGGTCACTGTGACACGAAACAGCCCGGTCAGAGAGACCCTAAACAGCCCGGTCAGTGTGACCCTAAACAGCCCGGTCACTGTGACCCTAAACAGCCCAGTCAGTGTGACCCTAAACAGCCCGGTCACTGTGACCCTAAACAGCCTGGTCAGTGTGACCCTAAACTGTCCGGTCACTGTGACCCTAAACAGCCCGGTCACTGTGACCCTAAACAGCCCGGTCACTGTGACCCTAACCAGTCCAGTTACTGTGACACTAAACAGCCCGCTCAAACTGACCCTAAACAGCCCGGTCACTGTGACCCTAAACAGCCCGGTCAGAGTGACCCTAAAAAGCCCGCTCAAACTGACCCTAAACAGCCCGGTCAGTGTGACCCTAAACAGCCCGGTCAGTGTGACCCTAAAAAGCCCGCTCAAACTGACCCTAAACAGCCCGGTCACTGTGACACTAAACAGCCCGCTCAAACTGACCCTAAACAGCCCAGTCACTGTGACCCTAATAAGCCCGGTCAGTGTGACCCTAAAAAGCTCGCTCAAACTGACCCTAAACAGCCCGGTCACTGTGACCCTAAACAGCCCGGTCAGTGTGACCCTAAACAGCCCGGTCACTGTGACACGAAACAGCCCGGTCAGTGTGACCCTAAATAGCCCGGTCACTGTGACACTAAACAGCCCGGTCAGAGAGACCCTAAACAGCCCGGTCACTGTGACCCTAAACAGCCCGGTCAGAGAGACCCTAAACAGCCCGGTCAGTGTGACCCTAAACAGCCCGGTCACTGTGACCCTAAACAGCCCGGTCAGTGTGACCCTAAACAGCCCGGTCACTGTGACCCTAAACAGCCCGGTCAGAGAGACCCTAAACAGCCCGGTCAGTGTGACCCTAAACAGCCCGGTCACTGTGACCCTAAACAGCCTGGTCAGTGTTACCCTAAACTGTCCGATCACTGTGACCCTAAACAGCCCGGTCACTGTGACCCTAAACAGTCCGGTCAGTGTGATTCTAAACAGCCCGTTCAATGTGATCCTAAACAGCTCCGTCAGTGTGACCCTAAACAGCCCGGTCAGTGTGACCCTAAACAGCCCGGTCAGAGTGACCCTAAACAGCCCGGTCAGTGTGACCCTAAAAAGCCCGCTCAAACTGACCCTAAACAGCCCGGTCACTGTGACCCTAAACAGCCCGGTCAGTGTGACCTTAAACAGCCCGGTCAGTGTGACCCTAAATAGCCCGATCACTGCGACACTAAACAGCCCGGTCACTGTGACCCTAAACAGCCTCGACACTGTGACCCTAAACAGCCCGATCAGTGTGACCCTAAACAGTCCAGTTACTGTGACCCTAAACAGCCCGGTCAGTGTGACCCTAAACAGCCCGGTCAGTGTGTCCCTAAATAGCCCGGTCACTGTGACCCTAAACAGCCCGGTCAGTGTGACCCTAAACAGCCTGGTCACTGTGACCCTAAACAGCCCAGTCAGTGTGACCCTAAATAGCCCGGTCACTGTGACCCTAAACAGCCCGGTCACTGTGACCCTAAACAGCCTGGTCAGTGTGACCCTAAACAGCCTGGTCAGTGTGACCCTAAACTGTCCGGTCACTGTGACCCTAAACAGCCCGGTCACTGTGACCCTAACCAGTCCAGTTACTGTGACACTAAACAGCCCGGTCAGTGTGACCCTAAACAGCCCGGTCACTGTGACCCTAAACAGCCCAGTCACTGTGACCCTAAACAGCCCGGTCACTGTGACCCTAAACAGCCCGGTCAGTGTGACCCTAAACAGCCCGGTCACTGTGACCCTAAACAACCCGATCAGTGTGACCCTAAACAGTCCAGTTACTGTGACCCTAAACAGCCCGGTCAGTGTGACCCTAAACAGCCCGGTCAGTGTGTCCCTAAAAAACCCGCTCAAACTGACCCTAAACAGCCCGGTCAGTGTGACCCTAAACAGCCCGGTCACTGTGACACTAAACAGCCCGGTCACTGTGACCCTAATAAGCCCGGTCACTGTGACACTAAGCAGCCCGGTCAGTGTGACCCTAAACAGCCCGGTCACTGTGACCCTAAACAGCCCGGTCACTGTGACCCTAAAAAGCCCGGTCAGTGTGACCCTAAAAAGCTCGCTCAAACTGACCCTAAACAGCCCGGTCAGTGTGACCCAAAACAGCCCGGTCACTGTGACACTAAACAGCCCGGTCAGTGTGACCCTAAACAGCCCGGTCACTGTGACCCTAATAAGCCCGGTCAGTGTGATCCTAAAAAGCCCGCTCAAACTGACCCTAAACAGCCCGGTCACTGTGACCCTAAACAGCCCGGTCAGTGTGACCCTAAACAGCCCGGTCAGAGAGACCCTAAACAGCCCGATCACTGTGACACTAAACAGCCTGGTCAGTGTGACACTAAACAGCCCGGTCAGAGAGACCCTAAACAGCCCGGTCACTGTGACCCTAAACAGCCCGGTCAGTGTGACCCTAAACAGCCCAGTCACTGTGACCCTAAACAGCCTGGTCAGTGTGACCCTAAACAGCCTGGTCAGTGTGACCCTAAACTGTCCGGTCACTGTGACCCTAAACAGCCCGGTCACTGTGACCCTAACCAGTCCAGTTACTGTGACACTAAACAGCCCGGTCAGTGTGACCCTAAACAGCCCGGTCACTGTGACCCTAAACAGCCCAGTCACTGTGACCCTAAACAGCCCGGTCAGTGTGACCCTAAAAAGCCCGCTCAAACTGACCCTAAACAGCCCGGTCAGTGTGACCCTAAACAGCCCGGTCAGTGTGACCCTAAAAAGCCCGCTCAAACTGACCCTAAACAGCCCGGTCCCTGTGACCCTAAACAGTCCGGTCAGTGTGATTCTAAACAGTCCGGTCAATGTGATCCTAAACAGCTCCGTCAGTGTGACGCTAAGCAGCCCGGTCAGTGTGACCCTAAACGGCCCGGTCAGAGTGACCCTAAACAGCCCGGTCAGTGTGACCCTAAAAAGCCCGCACAAACTGACCCTAAACAGCCCGGTCACTGTGACCCTAAACAGCCTGGTCAGTGTGACCTTAAACAGCCCGGTCAGTGTGACCCTAAATTGCCCGATCACTGTGACCCTAAACAGCCTCGACACTGTGACCCTAAACAGCCCGGTCACTGTGACCCTAAACAGCCCGATCAGTGTGACCCTAAACAGCCCGATCAGTGTGACCCTAAACAGTCCAGTTACTGTGACCCTAAACAGCCCGGTCAGTGTGACCCTAAACAGCCCGGTCAGTGTGTCCCTAAATAGCCCGGTCACTGTGACCCTAAAGAGCCCGGTCAGTGTGACCCTAAACAGCCTGGTCAGTGTGACGCTAAACAGCCCGGTCAGTGTGACCCTAAATAGCCCGGTCACTGTGACACGAAACAGCCCGGTCAGAGAGACCCTAAACAGCCCGGTCAGTGTGACCCTAAACAGCCCGGTCACTGTGACCCTAAACAGCCTGGTCACTGTGACCCTAAACAGCCTGGTCAGTGTGACCCTAAACTGTCCGGTCACTGTGACCCTAAACAGCCCGGTCACTGTGACCCTAAACAGCCCGGTCACTGTGACCCTAACCAGTCCAGTTACTGTGACACTAAACAGCCCGGTCACTGTGACCCTAAACAGCCCGGTCACAGTGACCCTAAACAGCCCGGTCAGAGTGACCCTAAAACGCCCGCTCAAACTGACCCTAAACAGCCCGGTCAGTGTGACCCTAAACAGCCCGGTCAGTGTGACCCTAAAAAGCCCGCTCAAACTGACCCTAAACAGCCCGGTCACTGTGACACTAAACAGCCCGCTCAAACTGACCCTAAACAGCCCGGTCACTGTGACCCTAATAAGCCCGGTCAGTGTGACCCTAAAAAGCTCGCTCAAACTGACCCTAAACAGCCCGGTCACTGTGACCCTAAACAGCCCGGTCAGTGTGACCCTAAACAGCCCGGTCACTGTGACACGAAACAGCCCGGTCAGTGTGACCCTAAATAGCCCGGTCACTGTGACACTAAACAGCCCGGTCAGAGAGACCCAAAACAGCCCGGTCAGTGTGACCCTAAACAGCCCGGTCAGTGTGACCCTAAACAGCCTGGTCAGTGTGACCCTAAACTGTCCGGTCACTGTGACCCTAAACAGCCCGGTCACTGTGACCCTAAACAGCCTGGTCAGTGTGACCCTAAACAGCCCGGTCACTGTGACACGAAACAGCCCGGTCAAAGAGACCCTAAACAGCCAGGTCAGTGTGACCCTAAACAGCCCGGTCAGTGTGACCCTAAACAGCCTGGTCAGTGTGACCCTAAACTGTCCGATCACTGTGACCCTAAACAGCCCGGTCACTGTGACCCTAAACAGTCCGGTCAGTGTGATTCTAAACAGCCCGGTCAATGTGATCCTAAACAGCTCCGTCAGTGTGACGCTCAGCAGCCCGGTCAGTGTGACCCTAAACAGCCCGGTCAGTGTGACCCTAAACAGCCCGGTCAGAGTGACCCTAAACAGCCCGGTCAGTGTGACCCTAAAAAGCCCGCTCAAACTGACCCTAAACAGCCCGGTCACTGTGACCCTAAACAGCCCGGTCAGTGTGACCTTAAACAGCCCGGTCAGTGTGACCCTAAATAGCCCGATCACTGCGACACTAAACAGCCCGGTCACTGTGACCCTAAACAGCCTCGACACTGTGACCCTAAACAGCCCGATCAGTGTGACCCTAAACAGTCCAGTTACTGTGACCCTAAACAGCCCGGTCAGTGTGACCCTAAACAGCCCGGTCAGTGTGTCCCTAAATAGCCCGGTCACTGTGACCCTAAACAGCCCGGTCAGTGTGACCCTAAACAGCCCGGTCACTGTGACCCTAAACAGCCCAGTCAGTGTGACCCTAAATAGCCCGGTCACTGTGACACGAAACAGCCCGGTCAGAGAGACCCTAAACAGCCCGGTCAGTGTGACGCTAAACAGCCCGGTCAGTGTGACCCTAAATAGCCCGGTCACTGTGACACTAAACAGCCTGGTCAGAGAGACCCTAAACAGCCCGGTCAGTGTGACCCTAAACAGCCCGGTCACTGTGACCCTAAACAGCCCAGTCAGTGTGACCCTAAACAGCCCGGTCACTGTGACCCTAAACAGCCTGGTCAGTGTGACCCTAAACTGTCCGGTCACTGTGACCCTAAACAGCCCGCTCACTGTGACCCTAAACAGCCCGGTCACTGTGACCCTAAACAGCCCGGTCAGTGTGACCCTAAAAAGCCGGCTCAAACTGACCCTAAACAGCCCGGTCAGTGTGACCCTAAACAGCCCGGTCAGTGTGACCCTAAAGAGCCCGCTCAAACTGACCCTAAACAGCCCGGTCCCTGTGACCCTAAACAGTCCGGTCCCTGTGACCCTAAGCAGCCCGGTCAGTGTGACCCTAAACAGCCCGGTCAGAGTGACCCTAAACAGCCCGGTCAGTGTGACCCTAAAAAGCTCGCTCAAACTGACCCTAAACAGACCGGTCAGTGTGACCCTAAACAGCCCGGTCACTGTGACACTAAACAGCCCGGTCAGTGTGACCCTAAACAGCCCGGTCAGTGTGACCCTAATAAGCCCGGTCAGTGTGACCCTAAAAAGCTCGCTCAAACAGACCCCAAACAGCTAGGTCAGTGTGATCCTAAAAAGCCCGCTGAAACTGACCCTAAACAGCCCGGTCACTGTGACCCTAAACAGCCCGGTCAGTGTGACCCTAAACAGCCCGGTCAGTGTGACCCTAAATAGCCCGGTCACTGTGACACGAAACAGCCCGGTCAGAGAGACCCTAAACAGCCCGGTCAGTGTGACCCTAAACAGCCCGGTCAGTGTGACCCTAAATAGCCCGGTCACTGTGACCCTAAACAGCCCGGTCAGAGAGACCCTAAACAGCCCGGTCAGTGTGACCCTAAACAGCCCGGTCACTGTGACCCTAAACAGCCCGGTCAGTGTGACCCTAAACAGCCCGGTCACTGTGACCCTAAACAGCCTGGTCAGTGTGACCCTAAACTGTCCGGTCACTGTGACCCTAAACAGCCCGGTCAGTGTGACCCTAAAAAGCCCGCTCAAACTGACCCTAAACAGCCCGGTCAGTGTGACCCTAAACAGCCCGTTCAGTGTGACTCTAAAAAGCCCGCTCAAACTGACCCTAAACAGCCCGGTCCCTGTGACCCTAAACAGTCCGGTCAGTGTGATTCTAAACAGCCCGGTCAATGTGATTCTAAACAGCTCCGTCAGTGTGACGCTAAGCAGCCCGGTCAGTGTGACCCTAAACAGCCCGGTCAGAGTGACCCTAAAAAGCCCGCTCAAACTGACCCTAAACAGCCCGCTCAAACTGACCCTAAACAGCCCGGTCAGTGTGACCCTAAACAGCCCGGTCAGTGTGACCCTAAACAGCCTGGTCAGTGTGACCCTAAACTGTCCGGTCACTGTGACCCTAAACAGCCCGGTCACTGTGACCCTAAACAGCCCGGTCACTGTGACCCTAAAAAGCCCGCTCAAACTGACCCTAAACAGCCCGGTCAGTGTGACCCTAAACAGCCCGGTCAGTGTGACCCTAAAAAGCCCGGTCAAACTGACCCTAAACAGCCCGGTCCCTGTGACCCTAAACAGTCCGGTCAGTGTGATTCTAAACAGTCCGGTCAGTGTGATTCTAAACAGCTCCGTCAGTGTGACGCTACGCAGCCCGGTCAGTGTGACCCTAAACAGCCCGGTCAGTGTGACCCTAAACAGCCCGGTCAGAGTGACCCTAAACAGCCCGGTCAGTGTGACCCTAAACAGCCCGGTCAGAGTGACCCTAAACAGCCCGGTCAGTGTGACCCTAAAAAGCCGGCTCAAACTGACCCTAAACAGCCCGGTCCCTGTGACCCTAAACAGTCCGGTCAGTGTGATTCTAAACAGCCCGGTCAATGTGATCCTAAACAGCTCCATCAGTGTGACGCTAAGCAGCCCGGTCAGTGTGACCCTAAACAGCCCGGTCAGTGTGAGCCTAAACAGCCCGGTCAGAGTGACCCTAAACAGCCCGGTCAGTGTGACCCTAAAAAGCCCGCTCAAACTGACCCTAAACAGCCCGGTCCCTGTGACCCTAAACAGTCCGGTCAGTGTGATTCTAAACAGCCCGGTCAATGTGATCCTAAACAGCTCCGTCAGTGTGACGCTAAGCAGCCCGGTCAGTGTGACCCTAAACAGCCCGGTCAGTGTGACCCTAAACAGCCCGCTCAAACTGACCCTAAACAGCCCGCTCAAACTGACCCTAAACAGCCCGGTCACTGTGACCCTAAACAGCCCGGTCAGTGTGACCATAAACAGCCCGGTCAGTGTGACCCAAAATAGCCCGATCACTGCGACACTAAACAGCCCGGTCACTGTGACCCTTAACAGCCTCGACACTGTGACCCTAAACAGCCCGGTCACTGTGACCCTAAACAGCCCGATCAGTGTGACCCTAAACAGTCCAGTTACTGTGACCCTAAACAGCCTGGTCAGTGTGACCCTAAACAGCCCGGTCAGTGTGTCCCTAAATAGCCCGGTCACTGTGACCCTAAACAGCCCGGTCAGTGTGACCCTAAACAGCCCGGTCAGTGTGACCCTAAATAGCCCGGTCACTGTGACACGAAACAGCCCGGTCAGAGAGACCCTAAACAGCCCGGTCAGTGTGACGCTAAACAGCACGATCAGAGTGACCCTAAACAGCCCGGTCAGTGTGACCCTAAAAAGCCCGCTCAAACTGACCCTAAACAGCCCATTCACTGTGACCCTAAACAGCCCGGTCAGTGTGACCTTAAACAGCCCGGTCAGTGTGACCCTAAATAGTCGGATCACTGCGACACTAAACAGCCCGGTCACTGTGACCCTAAACAGCCTCGACACTGTGACCCTAAACAGCCCGGTCACTGTGACCCTAAACAGCCCGATCAGTGTGACCCTAAACAGTCCAGTTACTGTGACCCTAAACAGCCCGGTCAGTGTGACCCTAAACAGCCCGGTCAGTGTGTCCCTAAATAGCCAGGTCACTGTGACCCTAAACAGCCCGGTCAGTGTGACCCTAAACAGCCCGGTCAGTGTGACCCTAAATAGCCCGGTCACTGTGACACGAAACAGCCCGGTCACTGTGACCCTAAACAGCCCGGTCAGTGTGACCCTAAACAGCCCGATCAGTGTGACCCTAAACAGTCCAGTTACTGTGACCCTAAACAGCCCGGTCAGTGTGACCCTAAACAGCCCGGTCAGTGTGTCCCTAAATAGCCCGGTCACTGTGACCCTAAACAGCCCGGTCAGTGTGACCCTAAACAGCCCGATCAGTGTGACCCTAAACAGTCCAGTTACTGTGACCCTAAACAGCCCGGTCAGTGTGACCCTAAACAGCCCGGTCAGTGTGTCCCTAAATAGCCCGGTCACTGTGACCCTAAACAGCCCGGTCAGTGTGACCCTAAACAGCCCGGTCACTGTGACCCTAAACAGCCCGGTCAGTGTGACCCTAAACAGCCTGGTCACTGTGACCCTAAACAGCCTGGTCAGTGTGACCCTAAACTGTCCGGTCACTGTGACCCTAAACAGCCCGGTCACTGTGACCCTAAACAGCCCGGTCACTGTGACCCTAAAAAGCCAGCTCAAACTGACCCTAACCAGCCCGGTCAGTGTGACCCTAAACAGCCCGGACAGAGTGACCCTAAACAGCCCGGTCAGTGTGACCCTAAAAAGCCCGCTCAAACTGACCCTAAACAGCCCGGTCACTGTGACCCTAAACAGCCCGGTCAGTGTGACCTTAAACAGCCCGGTCAGTGTGACCCTAAATAGCCCGATCACTGCGACACTAAACAGCCCGGTCACTGTGACCCTAAACAGCCTCGACACTGTGACCCTAAACAGCCCGGTCACTGTGACCCTAAACAGCCCGATCAGTGTGACCCTAAACAGTCCAGTTACTGTGACCCTAAACAGCCCGGTCAGTGTGACCCTAAACAGCCCGGTCAGTGTGTCCCTAAAAAGCCGGCTCAAACTGACCCTAAACAGCCCGGTCAGTGTGACCCTAAACAGCCCGGTCAGTGTGACCCTAAATAGCCCGGTCACTGTGACACTAAACAGCCCGGTCAGAGTGACCCTAAACAGCCCGGTCAGTGTGACCCTAAACTGCCCGGTCACTGTGACCCTAAACAGCCCTGTCAGTGTGACCCTAAACTGTCCGGTCACTGTGACCCTAAACAGCCCGGTCACTGTGACCCTAACCAGTCCAGTTACTGTGACCCCAAACAGTCCGGTCAGTGTGACCCTAAAAAACCCGCTCAAACTGACCCTAAACAGCCCGGTCACTGTGACCCTAAACAGCCCGGTCACTGTGACCCTAAAAAGACCGCTCAAACTGACCCTAAACAGCCCGGTCCCTGTGACCCTAAACTGTCCGGTCACTGTGACCCTAAACAGCCCGGTCACTGTGACCCTAACCAGTCCTGTTACTGTGACCCCAAACAGTCCGGTCAGTGTGACCCTAAAAAACCCGCTTAAACTGACCCTAAACAGCCCGGTCACTGTGACCCTAAACAGCCCGGTCACTGTGACCCTAAACAGCCCGGTCAGTGTGACCCTAAAAAGCCCGCTCAATCTGACCCTAAACAGCCCGGTCCCTGTGACCCGAAACAGTCCGGTCAGTGTGATTCTAAACAGCCCGGTCAATGTGATCCTAAACAGCTCCGTCAGTGTGACCTGAAACAGCCCGGTCAGTGTGACCCTAAACAGCCCGGTCAGAGTGACCCTAAACAGCCCGGTCAGTGTGACCCTAAACAGCCCGGTCAGAGTGACCCTAAACAGCCCGGTCAGTGTGACCCTAAAAAGCCCGCTCAAACTGACCCTAAACAGCTCGGTCACTGTGACCCTAAACAGCCCGGTCAGTGTGACCTTAAACAGCCCGGTCAGTGTGACCCTAAATAGCCCGATCACTGCGACACCATACAGCCCGGTCACTGTGACCCTAAACAGCCCGATCAGTGTGACCCTAAACAGTCCAGTTACTGTGACCCTAAACAGCCCGGTCAGTGTGACCCTAAACAGCCCGGTCAGTGTGTCCCTAAAAAACCCGCTCAAACTGACCCTAAACAGCCCGGTCAGTGTGACCCTAAACAGCCCGGTCAGTGTGACCCTAAAAAGCTCGCTCAAACAGACCCCAAACAGCTAGGTCACTGTGACACGAAACAGCCCGGTCAGAGAGTCCCTAAACAGCCCGGTCAGTGTGACCCTAAACAGCCCGGTCACTGTGACACTAAACAGCTCGGTCAGAGAGACCCTAAACAGCCCGGTCAGTGTGACCCTAAACAGCCCGGTCAGTGTGACCCTAAACAGCCCGGTCACTGTGACCCTAACCAGTCCTGTTACTGTGACCCCAAACAGTCCGGTCAGTGTGACCCTAAAAAACCCGCTCAAACTGACCCTAAACAGCCCGGTCACTGTGACCCTAAACAGCCCGGTCACTGTGACCCTAAACAGCCCGGTCAGTGTGACCCTAAAAAGCCCGCTCAAACTGACCCTAAACAGCCCGTTCCCTGTGACCCGAAACAGTCCGGTCAGTGTGATTCTAAACAGCCCGGTCAATGTGATCCTAAACAGCTCTGTCAGTGTGACCCTAAACAGCCCGGCCAGTGTGACCCTAAACAGTCCTGTTACTGTGACCCCAAACAGTCCGGTCAGTGTGACCCTAAACAGCCCGGTCAGTGTGACCCTAAACAGCCCGGTCAGTGTGTCCCTAAAAAACCCGCTCAAACTGACCCTAAACAGCCCGGTCAGTGTGACCCTAAACAGCCCGGTCAGTGTGACCCTAAAAAGCTCGCTCAAACAGACCCCAAACAGCTAGGTCACTGTGACACGAAACAGCCCGGTCAGAGAGTCCCTAAACAGCCCGGTCAGTGTGACCCTAAACAGCCCGGTCAGTGTGACCCTAAACAGCCCGGTCACTGTGACACTAAACAGCCCGGTCAGAGAGACCCTAAACAGCCCGGTCAGTGTGACCCTAAACAGCCCGGTCACTGTGACCCTAAACAGCCTGGTCAGTGTGACCCTAAACTGTCCGGTCACTGTGACCCTAAACAGCCCGGTCACTGTGACCCTAACCAGTCCAGTTACTGTGACCCCAAACAGTCCGGTCAGTGTGACCCTAAAAAACCCGCTCAAACTGACCCTAAACAGCCCGGTCACTGTGACCCTAAACAGCCCGGTCAGTGTGACCTTAAACAGCCCGGTCACTGTGACCCTAAACAGTCTCGACACTGTGACCCTAAACAGCCCGGTCACTGTGACCCTAAACAGTCCGGTCAGTGTGACCCTACACAGCCCGGTCACTGTGACCCTAAACAGCCCGATCAGTATGACCCTAAACAGTCCAGTTACTGTGACCCTAAACAGCCCGGTCAGTGTGACCCTAAACAGCCCGGTCAGTGTGTCCCTAAAAAACCCGCTCAAACTGACCCTAAATTGCCCGGTCAGTGTGACCCTAAACAGCCCGGTCAGTGTGTCCCTAAAAAACCCGCTCAAACTGACCCTAAACTGTCTAGTCAGTGAGACCCTAAACAGCCAGGTCAGTGTGACCCTAAACAGCCCGGTCAGTGTGACCCTAAACAGCCCAGTCACTGTGACCCTAAACAGCCCACTGTGACCCTAAAATGCCCGGTCAGTGTGACCCTAAAAAGCCCGGTCAGTGTGACCCTAAAAATCTCGCTCAAACAGACCCCAAACAGCTAGGTCAGTGTGATCCTAAAAAGCCCGCTCAAACTGACCCTAAACAGCCCGGTCACTGTGACCATAAACAGCCCAGTCAGTGTAACCCTAAACAGCCCGGTTAGTGTGACCCTAAACAGCCCGGTCAGTGTGACCCTAAACAGTCCGGTCAGTGTGACCCTAAACAGCCCGGTCACTGTGACCCTAAACAGCCCGGTCAGTGTGACCCTAAACAGTCCGGTCAGTGTGACCCTAAACAGCCCGGTCACTGTGACCCTAAACAGCCCGATCAGTGTGACCCTAAACAGCCCGGTCAGTGTGACCCTAAACAGCTCTGTCAGTGTGACCCTAAACAGCCCGGTCAGTGTGACCCTAAAAGGCCCGGTCAGTGTGACCATAAACTGCCCGGTCACTGTGACCCTAAACAGCCCGGTCAGAGAGATCCTAAACAGCCCGGTCACTGTGACCCTAAACAGCCCGATTAGTGTGACCCTAAACAGTCCAGTTACTGTGACCCTAAACAGCCCGGTCAGTGTGACCCTAAACAGCCCGGTCACTGTGACCCTAAACAGCCCGGTCAGTGTGACCCTAAACAGCCCGGTCACTGTGACCCTAAACAGCCAGGTCAGTGTGACCCTAAACAGCCCGGTCAGTGTGAACCTAAACAGCCCGGTCAGTGTGATCCTAAACAGCCCGGTCAGTGTGACCCTAAATAGCCCGGTCACTGTGACCCTAAACAGCCCGGTCAGAGAGACCGTAAACAGCCCGGTCAGTGTGACCCTAAACAGCCCAGTGAGAGAGACCCTAAACAGCCCGGTCACTGTGACCCTAAACAGCACGGTCACTGTGACCCTAAACAGCCCGGTCAGTGTGACCCTAAACAGCCCGGTCACTGTGACACTAAACAGCCCGGTCAGTGTGACCCTAAATAGCCCGGTCAGTGTGACCCTAAACAGCCCGGTCAGTGTGAACCTAAACTGCCCG
Source organism: Hemiscyllium ocellatum (assembly GCF_020745735.1). Taxonomy (NCBI): domain Eukaryota; kingdom Metazoa; phylum Chordata; class Chondrichthyes; order Orectolobiformes; family Hemiscylliidae; genus Hemiscyllium; species Hemiscyllium ocellatum. Next base: position 629,230 of record NC_083437.1, read on the forward strand.
GTCAGTGTGATCCTAAACAGCCCGGTCAGTGTGACCCTAAATAGCCCGGTTACTGTGACACTAAGCAGCCCGGTCACTGTGACCCTAAACAGCCTGGTCACTGTGACCCTAAACAGCCCGGTCACTGTGACCCTCAACAGCCCGGTCAGTGTGACCCTAAACAGCCCGGTCAGTGTGACCCTAAACAGTCCGGTCAGTGTGACTCTAAACAGCCCGGTCAGTGTGACCCTAAAAAGCCCGGTCAGTGTGACCCTAAACAGCCCGGTCACTGTGACCCTAAACAGCCCGGTCAGTGTGACCCTAAAATGCCCGCTCAAACTGACCCTAAACAGCCCGGTCAGTGTGACCCTAAAAAGCCCGGTCAGTGTGAACCTAAATAGCCCGGTCAGTGTGACCCTAAACAGCCCGGTCAGTGTGACCCTAAAATGCCCGCTCAAACTGACCCTAAACAGCCCGGTCAGTGTGACCCTAAAAAGCCCGGTCAGTGTGAACCTAAATAGCCCGGTCAGTGTGACCCTAAACAGCCCGGTCAGTGTGACCCTAAAATGCCCGCTCAAACTGACCCTAAACAGCCCGGTCCCTGTGACCCTAAACAGCCCGGTCACTGTGACCCTAAACAGCCCAGTCAGTGTGACCCTAAACAGCCCGATCACTGCGACACTAAACAGCCCGGTCAGTGTGACCCTAAACAGCCCGGTCAGTGTGACCCTAAATAGCCCGGTCAGTGTGAGCCTAAACAGCCCGGTCACTGTGACCCTAAACAGCCCGGTCAGTGTGACCCTAAACAGCCCGGTGACTGGGACGACACATCTACCCTGGGACAGGCTAAGCAATGACAGGCCAGAGAATTCCTGGAGCCTGTCACTCCAACGCCATAAACACACACACCTATAGATACCACCCCCCAACCGCTCATTAACAAACAGGAAATGACATCACCACAAACCCCTGCAACCCCATCCTGGACAAATCTATAAATAGAAAGCAGGAGAGAACAGCTTCGCCTGACTTGGAGGTCCCCACTGATGATGTTACTGAGCCAGGGAATGACACATCTGGATATCAACCCGACAGCTCAGCGAGCAAACCTACACCCTAAACCTCAACCTGAGCTACAAACCTTCACAAACATTGCAAGACATTGTCTGCCTTCTCCACAGCCCTGTTAACCTGGGTGGTAACTTCCAAGCATCTGTGTACCTGGACACCGAGCTCTCTCTGCTCATCTACACTACCAAGAATCTTCCCATTAGCCCAGTACTTTCCATTCCGGTAACTCCGACCAAAGTGAATCACCTCACACTTGTTCGCATTAAGCTCCATTTGCCACCTCTCAGCCCAGCTCTGCAGCTTATCTATGTCTCTCTGTAACCTACAACATCCTTCGTCACTATCCACAACTCCACCGACCTTGGTGTCGTCTGCAAATTTACTAATCCACCCTTCTACGCCCTCATCCAGGTAGTTTATAAAAATGTCGAACAGCAGTGGACCCAACATCGACCCTTGCGGTACACCACTGGTAACTGGACTCCAGGATGAACATTTCCCATCAACCACCACCCTCTGTCTTCTTTCAGCAAGCCAATTACTGATCCAAACTGCTATATCTCCCACAAGCCCATTCCTCCGCATTTTGTACAATAGCCTCCTGCGGGGAACCTTATCGAACACCTTGCTGAAATCCATATACACCACATCAACCAGTTTACTCTCATCTACCTGTTTGGTCACTTTCTCAAAGAACTCAGTAAGGTTTGTGAGGTATGCCCGACCCTTCACAAAACCGTGCTGACTATCCCTAATCAAATTATTCTTTTCTAGATGATTATAAATCCTATCTCTTATAACCTTTTCCAACACTTTACCAACAACTGAAGTAAGGCTCACTGGTCTATAATTACCTGGGTTGTCTCTACTCCCCTTCTTGAACAGGGGAACACATTTGCTATCCTCCCGTCCTCAGGCAATATTCCTGTACACAATGACGATTTAAAGATCAAAGCCAAAGGCTCGGCAATCTCCTCCCTGGCTTCCCAGAGGATCCTGGGATAAATCCCATCCAGCCCAGGGGACTTATCTATTTTCACACTCTGCAGGATTTCCAATACCTCTTCCTTGTGAACCTCAATCCCACCCAGTCTGGTAGCCTGTATCTCAGTATTCCCCTCGACAACATTGTCATTTTCTAGAGTGGATACTGTCGAAAAATATTCATTTAGTACTTCCCTTATTTCGTCTGACTCCACACACAACTTCCCACGACTATCCTTGATTGACCCTAATCTGAGCTGAAAATGTGTTGCTGGAAAAGCGCAGCAGGTCAGGCAGCATCCGAGGAGCAGGAGAATCAACGTTTCGGGCACGAGCCCTTCTTCAGGAACTTCCTCCCACTTCTTCCAAACCAAAGGAGTAGCCATCGGCACCCGCATGGGCACCCACATGGGCACCCGCATGGGCACCCGCATGGGCACCAGCTATGCCTGCCTCTTTGTCGGATATATGGAACGGTCCATCTTCCACAGCTACACTGGCACCACCCGCCACCTTTTCACTTTCTCCTAGGCCCTAATCTTACTCTTGTCATTCTTTTATTCCTTAAATATCTATAGAAAGCCTTAGGGTTTACCCTGATCCTATCCTCCAACAACTTCTCATGTCTCCTCCTGGCTCTTCTGAGCTCTCTCTTTAGGTCTTTCCTGGCTCCCTTGTAACCCTCCAGTGCCCAAACTGAGCCTACACATCTCATCCTAACAAAAGCAGCCTTCTTCCTCTTGACCAGAGATTTCACTTCCTTCGTAAACCACAGCTCCCGCGCTCTCCAGCTTCCTCCCTGCCTGACAGGTACATACTTATCTAGGACACATGGGAGCTTTTCCTTGAATAAGCTCCACATTTCTAATGTGCCCATCCCCTGCAGTTTCCTTCCCCATCCTATGCTTCCTAAATCTTGTCTAATCGCATCGTAATTACCTTTAACCCAGTTGTAACTCTGACCCAGTGGTATACACCTATCCTATCACTAAAGCAAACGTAATAGAATTGTGATCACTATCACCAAAGTGCTCACCTACTTCCAAGTCTAACACCTGGCCGGGTTCATTACCCAGTACCAACTCTAATGTGGCTTCACCCCTTGTTGACCTGTCTACATACTGTGCCAGGAAGCCTTCCTGCACACACTGGACAAAAACTGATCCATCTATAGTACTCGTACTATAGTGTTCCCAGTCAATATTTGGAAAATTGAAGTCCTCCATGACAACTACCCTGTCTCTCTCACTCCTATCAAGAATCATCTTTGCTATCCTTTCCTCTACATCTCTGGAACTATTCGGAGGCCTATAGAAAACTCCCAACAGGGTAACCTCTCCTTTCCTGTTTCTAACCTCAGCCCATACTACCTCAGTTGACGAGTCCCCAAAACATCCTTACTGCAACTGTAATACTGTCCTTGACCAACAATGCCACACTTCCCCCTCTTTTACCATCTTCTCTGTTCTTACTGAAACATCTAAATCCTGGAACCTGCAACAATCATTCCTGTCCCTGCTCTATCCATGTCTCCAAAATGGCCACAACATCAAAGTCCCAGGTACCAACCCATGCTGCAAGTTCACCCACCTTATTCCGGATGTTCCTGGCGTTGAGGTAGACACATTCCAAACCCCCTTCCTGCCTGATGGTACACTCCAGTGCCCTTCAACCTCATTGCTGACCTCAGTCCTCTTAACACTCAATCTCAAGTATCAGTTCCCCCCTGCACACGGCATTAGTTCGAACCCTCTCCAAGTAAATTGGCCCCCACTCCCCGAGATGTTGGTACCGTCTGGTTCACGTGAAGATCACCCTGTTTGCCGATGTCCCACCTCACCACAAAAGAGCGCCAGTTATCCAGCGATCCTGAAGCCTCCCCCTGCACCGTCCCGGTGGCTGGCTCATGGCCTAACTTGTGGTTGTGTTTCCCCTGCAGTGTCTGCACGGGGTGAGCCAGTCCCAGTCACTGAGATACTTTGGTCAGTCAGTCGCTGGGGCGATGGATGTCAGTGGGGACCAGCTGACTGACCTAGCGATTGGCTCTCTCGGCACGGTGACCGTGTTCCGGTAAGGACCAGGTCGGAGAGGATTGTAACACAGACTGCTTCTGCACCGGCCCGGGGAGAGGGGGCAGTAACCCAGAGACACAGACAGAGACACATACCAACAGAGAGAGAGAGAGAGACCCACACACAGGGACAGAGACACACGCCCACACTCAGAGAGAGAGAGAGAGAGAGAGAGAGAGAGACCCACACACAGGGACAGAGACACACACCCACACTCAGAGAGAGAGAGAGAGAGAGAGACCCACACACTGGGACAGAGACACACACCCACACTTGACAGAACACACACTGACAGAGAGAGAGAGAGACAGTGACAGAGAGACCCACACAGAGGTACAGAGACACACACCCACACAGAGAGAGAGAAAGAGAGAGACCCACACACAGGGACAGAGACACACGCCCACACTCAGAGAGAGAGAGAGAGAGACCCACACACAGGGACAGAATACACACCCACACTCAGAGAGGAAGTGTGAGAGAGAGAGAGAGAGAGAGACAAACAGGGACAGAGACCCACACACTGGGACAGAGACACACACCCACACTCGACAGAGACACACACTGACAGAGAGAGAGAGACAGTGACAGAGAGACTCACACAGAGGTACAGAGACACACACCCACACAGAGAGAGAGAAAGAGAGAGAGAGACCCATACACAGGGACAGACAGACAAACACACACTCAGAGAGAGTGAGAGAGACAAACAGGGACAGAGACACACCCACACTCAGAGAGAGTGAGAGAGACCCACACACAGGGACAGAGACACACACCCACACTCAGAGAGAGAGAGAGAGAGACCCACACACAGGGACAGAGACACACAAAGACACAGAGAGAGAGAGACAGAGAGAGAGCGCCACACACAGGGACAGAGACACACACCCAGATCCAGAGAGAGAGAGTGAGAGTGAGAGAGAGATATAGACCTACACACAGGGACAGAGACACAGACCCACACCCACAGAGAGAGGCCCACACACAGGGACAGAGACACAGACCCACACCCACAGAGAGAGGCCCACACACAGGGACAGAGACACAGACCCACACCCACAGAGAGAGAGGCCCACACACAGGGACAGTGACACACACCCACAGAGAGAGAGAGAGAGAGACCCACACACAGGGTCAGAGCGACACACCCACACTCAGAGAGAGGGAGAGAGTGTGAGAGAGAGAGAGAGAGAGACCCATACACAGGGACAGAGACACACACCGACAGAGAGAGAGAGAGAGACCCACACTCACGCACTCACAGAGAGAGAGAGTGAGAGAGACAGGGACAGAGACCCACACATAGGGACAGAGACACACACCCACACAGAGAGAGAGAAAGAGAGAGAGAGAGCCACACACAGGGTCAGAATATTCACGCACACTCAGAGAGGAAGTGAGTGAGAGAGAGAGACAGAGAGAGAGCGCCACACACAGGGACAGAGAGACACACCCACACTCAGAGAGAGAGAGAGAGAGAGACCAACACACAGGGACAGAGACACACACACCGGGACAGAGACACACACCCACACTCGACAGAGACACACACTGACAGAGAGAGAGAGAGAGACAGAGACAGAGAGACCCACACAGAGGTACAGAGACACACACCCACCCAGAGAGAGAGAAAGAGAGAGAGACCCATAGGGATAGACAGACAAACACACACTGAGAGAGAGAGAGTGAGAGAGACAAACAGGGACAGAGATATACCCACACTCAGAGAGAGAGAGAGACCCACACACAGGGACAGAGACACACACCCACACTCAGAGAGAGAGAGAGAGAGAGAGAGACCCACACACTGGGACAGAGACACACACCCACACTTGACAGAACACACACTGACAGAGAGAGAGAGAGACAGTGACAGAGAGACCCACACAGAGGTACAGAGACACACACCCACACAGAGAGAGAGAAAGAGAGAGACCCACACACAGGGACAGAGACACACGCCCACACTCAGAGAGAGAGAGAGAGAGACCCACACACAGGGACAGAATACACACCCACACTCAGAGAGGAAGTGTGAGAGAGAGAGAGACAAACAGGGACAGAGACCCACACACTGGGACAGAGACACACACCCACACTCGACAGAGACACACACTGACAGAGAGAGAGAGACAGTGACAGAGAGACTCACACAGAGGTACAGAGACACACACCCACACAGAGAGAGAGAAAGAGAGAGAGAGACCCATACACAGGGACAGACAGACAAACACACACTCAGAGAGAGTGAGAGAGACAAACAGGGACAGAGACACACCCACACTCAGAGAGAGTGAGAGAGACCCACACACAGGGACAGAGACACACACCCACACTCAGAGAGAGAGAGAGAGAGACCCACACACAGGGACAGAGACACACAAAGACACAGAGAGAGAGAGAGAGACAGAGAGAGAGCGCCACACACAGGGACAGAGACACACACCCAGATCCAGAGAGAGAGAGTGAGAGTGAGAGAGAGATATAGACCTACACACAGGGACAGAGACACAGACCCACACCCACAGAGAGAGGCCCACACACAGGGACAGAGACACAGACCCACACCCACAGAGAGAGAGGCCCACACACAGGGACAGTGACACACACCCACAGAGAGAGAGAGAGAGAGACCCACACACAGGGTCAGAGCGACACACCCACACTCAGAGAGAGGGAGAGAGTGTGAGAGAGAGAGAGAGAGAGACCCATACACAGGGACAGAGACACACACCGACAGAGAGAGAGAGAGAGACCCACACTCACGCACTCACAGAGAGAGAGAGTGAGAGAGACAGGGACAGAGACCCACACATAGGGACAGAGACACACACCCACACAGAGAGAGAGAAAGAGAGAGAGAGAGCCACACACAGGGTCAGAATATTCACGCACACTCAGAGAGGAAGTGAGTGAGAGAGAGAGACAGAGAGAGAGCGCCACACACAGGGACAGAGAGACACACCCACACTCAGAGAGAGAGAGAGAGAGAGAGACCAACACACAGGGACAGAGACACACACACCGGGACAGAGACACACACCCACACTCGACAGAGACACACACTGACAGAGAGAGAGAGAGAGACAGAGACAGAGAGACCCACACAGAGGTACAGAGACACACACCCACCCAGAGAGAGAGAAAGAGAGAGAGACCCATAGGGATAGACAGACAAACACACACTGAGAGAGAGAGAGTGAGAGAGACAAACAGGGACAGAGATATACCCACACTCAGAGAGAGAGAGAGACCAACACACAGGGACAAAGACACACACCCACACTCAGAGAGAGAGTGAGTGAGGGAGAGAGACCCATACACAGGGGCAGAATGACACACCCACACTCAGAGAGGAAGTGTGTGTGAGAGAGAGAGAGACAGAGAGAGAGAGCCACACACAGGGGACAGAGACACACACCCACCCAGAGAGAGAGAAAGAGAGAGAGAGACCCATAGGGATAGACAGACAAACACACACTCAGAGAGAGAGAGTGAGAGAGACAAACAGGCACAGAGATACACCCACACTCAGAGAGGGAGTGAGATAGAGAGAGAGAGAAAGAGCCACACACAGGGGCAGAGACACACACACACACACACACACACAGAAAAAGAGACCCATACACACAGGGACACAGACACACACACCGG
>NC_083437.1:641992-652872 GCF_020745735.1 Hemiscyllium ocellatum
AGAGAGACCCACACACAGGGACAGTGACACACACCCACACTCAGAGAGAGAGAGAGAGAGAGAGACCAACACACAGGGACAGAGACACACAAAGACACAGAGAGAGAGAGAGAGAGACCCACACACTTGGTCAGAGCGACACACCCACACTTAGAGAGAAAGAGAGAGACAAACAGGGACAGAGACACACACCCAGCCCGAGTGAGAGTGAGAGAGAGAGAGAGAGACCCACACACAGGGACAGAGACACACACCCACACTCAGAGAGGGAGTGAGAGAGAGACCCACACACAGGGACAGAGACACACACCGACAGAGAGAGAGAGAGAGACCCACACACACGCACTCACAGAGACAGAGGGTGAGAGAGATAAACAGGGACAGAGACGCACACACTGGGACAGAGACACACACCCACACTCGACAGAGACACACACTGACAGAGAGAGAGAGAGAGACAGTGACAGAGAGACCCACACATAGGGACAGAGACACACACCCACACAGAGAGAGAGAAAGAGAGAGGGAGACCCATACACAGGGACAGAATACACACCCAGATCCAGAGAGAGAGAGAGAGAGGCCCACACAGAGAGACAGAGCGACACACCCACACAGAGAGAGAGAGAGAGAGAGAGAGCCACACACAGGGACAGAGACACACACCCACACACAGACAGAGAGAGAGAGAGAGAGACCCACACACAGGGACAGATAGACAAACACACACTGACAGAGAGAGAGAGAGAGAGACAGAGAGACAGGGTCAGAGAGACAAACAGGGACAGAGACACACACACCAGGACAGAGACACACACCCACACTCACAGAGAGAGAGAGAGAGAGAGAGAGACCCACACACAGGGTCAGAATACACCCCCACACTCAGAGAGAGAGAGACCCACACACTGACAGAGAGAGAGAGAGACCAACACACCCACACACAGGGACAGAGACACACACCCACACTCAGAGAGAGAGAGAGATACCCACACACAGGGACAGAGACACAGACCCAGACTCAGAGAGAGAGAGAGAGAGAGAGACCCACACACAGGGACAGTGACACACACACCGGGACAGAGACACACACCCACACCCGACAGAGACACACACTGACAGAGAGAGAGAGAGACAGAGACAGAGAGACCCACACAGAGGTACAGAGACACACACCCACCCAGAGAGAGAGAAAGAGAGAGAGAGACCCATAGGGACAGACAGACAAACACACAGAGAGAGAGAGAGTGAGAGAGACAAACAGGGACAGAGATACACCCACACTCAGAGAGAGAGAGAGACCAACACACAGGGACAAAGACACACACCCACACTCAGAGAGAGAGAGAGAGAGAGAGAGAGTGGGAGAGACAAACAGGGACAGAGACACACACCCATCCAGAGTGAGTGAGAGACCCACACATAGGGACAGAGACACAGACCCAGACTCAGACAGAGAGGGGGGGTGAGAGATAGAGCCACACACAGGGACAGTGAGACACACCCACAGAGAGAGATAGAGAGACAGAGAGACAGAGAGACCCCCACACAGGGACAGAGACACAGACCCAGACTCAGAGACAGAGAGAGAGAGAGACCCACACATATGGACAGTGACACACACCCACACTCGACAGAGACACACACTGACAGAGAGAGAGAGACAGAGGCAGAGAGACCCACACATAGGGACAGAGACACACACCCACACAGAGAGAGAGTGAGAGAGAGAGAGAGAGAGACCCACACACAGGGACAGAGACACAGACCCAGACTCAGAGAGAGAGAGAGAGAGAGAGACCAACACACAGGTTCAAAGACACACACCCACACTCAGAGAGAGAGAGAGTGAGGGAGAGAGACCCACACACAGGGGCAGAGACACACCCACACTCAGAGAGGAAGTGAGAGAGAGATAGAGACAGAGAGAGAGCCACACACAGGGGACAGAGAGACACACCCACACTCAGAGAGAGAGAGAGAGAGAGATAGAGAGAGAGACAAACAGGGACAGAGACACACACCCACACTCAGAGAGAGTGAGAGAGAAAGAGAGAGACCCACACACAGGGACAGAGACACAGACCCAGACTCACAGAGTGAGAGACAGAGAGACCCACACACAGGGACAGAGCCACAGACCCAGACTCAGAGAGAGAGAGAGAGAGAGACCCACTCACAGGGTCAGAATACACACCCACAGAGACAGAGAGAGAGAGAGAGAGAGACCCACTCACAGGGTCAGAATACACACCCACAGAGACAGAGAGAGAGAGAGACCAACACACAGGGACAAAGACACACACCCACACTCAGAGAGAGCGAGACCCACACACAGGGGCAGAATGACACACCCACACTCAGAGAGGAAGTGAGAGAGAGATAGACAGAGAGAGAGAGCCACACACAGGGACAGAGAGACACACCCACACTCAGAGAGAGTGAGAGAGAGAGATAGAGAGAGAGACAAACAGGGACAGAGACACACACCCACACTCAGAGAGAGAGAGAGTGAGGGAGAGAGACCCACACACAGGGACAGAGACACACACACAGGGACAGAGACACACACCCAGCCCGAGTGAGAGTGAGAGAGAAAGAGAGAGACCCACACACAGGGACAGAGACACAGACCCAGACTCAGAGAGAGAGAGAGAGAGAGAGAGACCCACACACAGGGTCAGAATACACACCCACAGAGACAGAGAGAGAGAGAGAGACCAACACACAGGGACAAAGACACACACCCACATTCAGAGAGAGAGAGAGAGAGCCACACACAGGGACAGAGACACACACCCACACCCACACTCAGAGAGAGAGACCCACACAGAGAGACTGAGGGCAGTTTAGTGTTTGGTTGTTTCTGTCTGACATGTCTAACTACCTACCCCTTCTCTTTCTTCCTCTCCCCCACCTCCCTTCTCTCGCCCCACACCTCCTCCTCTTTCCCCACCTCCCTCTCATTCCCCCACCTCCCCCTCTCTCTCTCCCACCTCCCTCCTCTCTCTCTCCCACCTCCCCCCCCTCTCTCCCCCACCTCCCCCCCCTCTCTCTCCCACCTCCCCCCTCTCTCTCCCCCACCTCCCCCCCCTCTCTCTCTCTCTCCCCACCTCCCCTCTCTCTCTCTCCCCCCAACTCCCACCCTCCTCTCTCTCTCCACCTCCCCCCTCTCTCTCTCCCACCTCCCTCTCTCTCTCTCTCCCACATTCCTCCTCTCTCTCTCTCTCCACCTCCCTCCTCTCTCTCCCCCACCTCCCCCCCTCTCTCTCCCTCTCCCACCTCCCCCCCCTCTCTCTCCCTCTCCCACCTCCCCCCCTCTCTCTCCCTCTCCCACCTCCCCCTCTCTCTCTCTCCCACCTCCCTCCCTCTCTCTCTCGCCCACCTTCCCCCTCTCTCCCCCCACCTCCCCCCCCTCTCTCTCTCTCTCCCACCTCCCCCCCTCTCTCTCTCTCCCACCTCCCTCTCTCTCTCTCTCCCACATTCCCTCTCTCTCTCTCTCCCCACCTCCCTCTCTCTCTCTCTCTCCTCCACCTCCCCCCCTCTCTCTCTCCCACCTCCCCCCCCTCTCTCTCCCCCACCTCCCCCTCTCTCTCTCTCTCCCACCTCCCCCCCCTCTCTCTCTCCCACATTCCCCCTCTCTCTCTCTCCCACCTCCCCCCCTCTCTCTCCCCCACCTCCCCCCTCTCTCTCTCTCCCCCACCTCCCCCCTCTCTCTCTCTCTCTCCCACCCCCCCCCCTCTCTCTCTCTCCCACCTCCCTCTCTCTCTCTCTCCCCCACCTCCCCCCCTCTCTCTCTCCCCCACACCCCCCCCTCTCTCTCTCCCCCACCTCCCCTCTCTCTCTCTCTCCCCCACCTCCCCCCCTCTCTCTCTCCCCCACATTCCCCCCCTCTCTCTCTCCCACCTCCCTCTCTCTCTCTCCCCCACCTCCCGCTGTCCTTCCCCACCTCCTACGCCCCCTGCAGCTCACGGCCTGTTGTGACAGTCTCCCCCAGAGCAGCATTCCGGCCTCAGCCAATCCCAATCTCTCGATACCGCTGCCACCACGCGGTGCAGACGGACTCACCAATCACAATCCTCACCATCTGTTTCTACATGGGCACACTGAGGCCAGGCATGCTGGGTAAGTCTCTGGGTCTGGGTCTGGGTCTGGGTCTGGGTCTGGTTATAGTGTGGAACAGTCCATCTTCTGCAGCTACACTGGCACCACCCCCCACCTTTTCCTCCGCTACATCGATGACTGTATCGGCGCTGCCTCGTGCTCCCACGAGGAGGTTGAACAGTTCATCAACTTTACTAACACCTTCCATCCCGACCTGAAATTCACCTGGACTGTCTCAGACTCCTCCCTCCCCTTCCTAGACCTTTCCATTTCTATCTCGGGCGACCGACTCAACACAGACATCTATTATAAACCGACTGACTCCCACAGCTACCTGGACTACACCTCCTCCCACCCTGCCCCTGTAAAAACGCCATCCCATATTCCCAATTCCTTCGTCTCCGCCGCATCTGCTCCCAGGAGGACCAGTTCCAACACCGCACAGCCCAGATGGCCTCCTTCTTCAAGGACCGCAGATTCCCCCCAGACGTGATCGACGATGCCCTCCACCGCATCTCCTCCACTTCCCGCTCCTCCGCCCTTGAGCCCCGCTCCTCCAACCGCCACCGAGACAGAACCCCACTGGTTCTCACCTACCACCCCACCAACCTCCGTATACAACGTATCATCCGCCGCCATTTCCGCCAACTCCAAACGGACCCCACCACCAAGGATATATTTCCCTCCCCTCCCCTATCAGCGTTCCGCAAGGACCACTCCCTTCGTGACTCCCTCGTCAGATCCACACCCCCCACCAACCCAACCTCCACCCCCGGCACCTTCCCCTGCAACCGCAGGAAATGTAAAACTTGCGCCCACACCTCCACACTCACTTCCCTCCAAGGCCCCAAGGGATCCTTCCATATCCGCCACAAGTTCACCTGCACCTCCACACACATCATCTATTGCATCCGCTGCACCCGATGTGGCCTCCTCTATATTGGGGAGACAGGCCGCCTACTTGCAGAACGCTTCAGGGAACACCTCTGGGACGCCCGAACCAACCAACCCAACCACCCCGTGGCTCAACACTTTAACTCCCCCTCCCACTCCACCGAGGACATGCAGGTCCTTGGACTCCTCCACCGGCAGAACACAACAACACGACGGTTGGAGGAAGAACGCATCATCTTCCGCCTGGGAACCCTCCAACCACAAGGGATGAACTCAGATTTCTCCAGTTTCCTCATTTCCCCTCCCCCCACCTTGTCTCAGTCAGTTCCCTCAACTCAGCACCGCCCTCCTAACCTGCAATCTTCTTCCTAACCTCTCTGTCCCCACCCGACTCCGGCCTATCACCCTCACCTTGACCTCCTTCCACCTATCACATCTCCATCGCCCCTCCCCCAAGTCCCTCCTCCCTACCTTTTATCTTAGCCTGTCTGGCACCCTCTCCTCATTCCTGATGAAGGGCTCTGGCCCGAAACGTCGAATTTCCTGTTCCTTGGATGCTGCCTGACCTGCTGTGCTTTCCAGCAAAACATTTTCAGCTCTGATCTCCAGCATCTGCAGACCTCATTTTTTACTCTGGGTACAGTGGGTCTAGGTCTGGGTCTGTGTCTGGGTCTGGGTCTGTGTTTGGGCCTGGGCCTGGGGATAGTGTGTCTGGGTCTGTGTTTGGGTCTGTGTCTGGGTCTGTGTCTGGGTCTGGGTCTGGGTACAGTGTGTCTGGGCCTGGGCCTGGGGATAGTGTGTCTGTGTCTGGGTCTGGGTCTGGGTCTGGGTCTGGGTCTGGGTCTGGGTACAGTGTGTCTGGGCCTGGGCCTGGGGATAGTGTGTCTGTGTCTGGGTCTGGTTCTGGGTCTGGGTCTGGGTCTGGGTCTGGGTCTGGGTACAGTGTGTCTGGGCCTGGGCCTGGGGATAGTGTGTCTGGGCCTGGGTCTGGGTCTGGGTCTGGTCTGGGTCTGGGTCTGGGTCTGGTCTGGGTCTGGGTCTGGTCTGGGTCTGGGTCTGGGTCTGGGTCTGGGTCCGGGTCTGGGTCTGGGTCTGGGTCTGGGTCTGTGTCTGGGTCTGGGTCTGGGTCTGGGTCTGGGTCTGGGTACAGTGTGTCTGGGCGGAGCCGCTGAGCTGGTGCCGGGGTGGTGCTCAGCTGGGGTTTGTACAGACAGATGCTCACTGGACCGTCTCCCCTCCCCACCTTGCCCCCTGCCTTCACAGGAGAGATCAGCGCCAATCTCACCTATCGGCTGGTCCTCGACTTCGGACGGCAACACGGTCGGGTAACATTCCCGAGCTTTTCCCGGGATTTAACCACCAGCAGACAGCTTTCCACAACGATGTCAATGTGTGAGCATCACACCCTTCACCTAACGGTGAGACACACACATTCCCCATCATCAGAGACAAACCACCCTCCACAAAGACAGCAGGGAGTTAGGGTCAGTGCTCAGCCTGTGGGCACTGTCGGAGGGTCAGTGCTGAGGGAGTGGGCACTGTCGGAAGGTCAGTGCTGAGGGAGAGGGCACAGTCGGAGGGTCAGTGCTGCGGGAGTGGACACCGTCAGAGGGTCAGTGCTGAGGGAGGGCTGCACTGTCGAAGGGTCAGTGCTGAGTGAATGGGCACTGTCGGAGGGTCACTGCAGAGGGAGTGGGCACTGTGGGAGGGTCAGTGCTGACGGAGTGGGCACTGTCAGAGGGTCAGTGCTGAGGGAATGGGCACTGTCGGATGGTCAGTGCTGAGGGAGTGGGCACTGTGGGAGGGTCAGTGCTGAGGGAGTGTCGCACTGTGGGAGGGTCAGTCCTGAGGGAGTGGGCACTGTCGGAAGGTCAGTGCTGAGGAGTGGGCACTGTCAGAGGGTCAGTGCTCAGGGAATGGGCATTGTCGGATGGTCAGTGCTGAGGGAGTGTGCACCTTCGGAGGGTCAGTGCTGAGGGAGTGCCACAGTGTCAGAGGGTCGGTGCTGAGGGAGTGGGCACTGTTGGAGGGTCAGTGCTGAGGGAGGGCCACACTGTCGGAGGGTCAGTGCTGAGGGAATGGGCACTGTGGAAGGGTCAGTGCTGAGGGAGTGGGCACTGTCGGAGGGTCAGTGCTGAGGGAAGTGGGCACTGTCAGAGGGTCAGTGCTGAGGGAAGTGGGCACTGTCGGAGGGTCAGTGTTGAGGGAGTGGGCACTGTCGGAGGGTCAGTGCTGAGGAGTAGGCACTGTCAGAGGGTAAGTGCTGAGGTGAGGGGTACTTTCAGAGGGTCAGTGCTGAGGGAGGGCCGCACTGTCGGAGGGTCAGTGCTGAGGGAGTGCCGGACTGTCGGAGGGTCAGTGCTGAGGGAAAGGGCACTGTCGGAGGGTCAGTGCTGCGGGAGTGGACACCGTCAGAGGGTCAGTGCTGAGGGAGGGCTGCACTGTCGAAGGGTCAGTGCTGAGTGAATGGGCACTGTGGAAGGGTCAGTGCTGAGGGATTGGGCACTGTCAGAGGGTCACTGCAGAGGGAGTGGGCACTGTGGGAGGGTCAGTGCTGAGGGAGTGGGCACTGTCGGAGGGTCAGTGCTGAGGGAATGGGCACTGTCGGATGGTCAGTGCTGAGGGAGTGGGCACTGTGGGAGGGTCAGTGCTGAGGGAGTGTCGCACTGTGGGAGGGTCAGTCCTGAGGGAGTGGGCACTGTCGGAAGGTCAGTGCTGAGGAGTGGGCACTGTCAGAGGGTCAGTGCTCAGGGAATGGGCATTGTCGGAAGTTCAGTGCTGAGGAGTGGGCACTGTCAGAGGGTCAGTGCTGAGGTGAGTGGGCACCGTCAGAGGGTCAGTGCTGAGGGAGTGCCACAGTGTCAGAGGGTCGGTGCTGAGGGAGTGGGCACTGTTGGAAGGTCAGTGCTGAGGGAGGGCCGCATTGTCGGAGGGTCAGTGCTGAGGGAATGGGCACTGTGGAAGGGTCAGTGCTGAGGGAGTGGGCACTGTCGGAGGGTCAGTGCTGAGGCAATTGGGCACTGTCAGAGGGTCAGTGCTGAGGGAAGTGGGCACTGTCGGAGGGTCAGTGTTGAGGGAGTGGGCACTGTCGGAGGGTCAGTGCTGAGGAGTGGGCACTGTCAGAGGGTCAGTGCTGAGGTGAGGGGTACTTTCAGAGGGTCAGTGCTGAGGGAGGGCCGCACTGTCGGAGGGTCAGTGCGGAGGGAGTGCCGGACTGTCGGAGGGTCAGTGCTGAGGGAGAGGGCACTGTCGGAGGGTCAATGGTGCGGGAGTGGGCACCGTCAGAGGGTCAGTGCTGAGGGAGGGCTGCAATGTCGAAGGTTCAGTGCTGAGTGCATGGGCACTGTGGAAGGGTCAGTGCTGAGGGATTGGGCACTGTCGGAGGGTCACTGCAGAGGGAGTGGGCACTGTGGGAGGGTCAGTGCTGAGGGAGTGTCGCACTGTGGGAGGATCAGTCCTGAGGGAGTGGGCACTGTCGGAAGGTCAGTGCTGAGGGAGTGCCACAGTGTCAGAGAGTCGGTGCTGAGGGAGTGGGCACTGTTGGAGGGTCAGTGCTGAGGGAGTGCCACACTGTCGGAGGGTCAGTGCTGAGGGAATGGGCACTGTGGAAGGGTCAGTGCTGAGGGAGTGGGCACTGTCGGAGGTCAGTGCTGAGGGAAGTGGGCACTGTTGGAGGGTCAGTGCTGAGGGAGTGGGCACTGTCGGAGGGTCAGTGCTGAGGGAGTGGGCACTGTCGGAGGGTCAGTACTGAGGGAGTGCCGCACTGTCGGATGGTCAGTGCTGAGGTAGTGGGCACCGTCGGAGGGTCAGTGCTGAGGTGAGTGGGCACCGTCGGAGGGTCAGTGCTGAGGGAGTGTCACAGTGTCAGAGGGTCGGTGCTGAGGGAGTGGGCACTGTTGGAGGGTCAGTGCTGAGGGAATGGGCACTGTCGGAGGGTCAGTGCTGAGGGAGCGGGCACTGTTGGAGGGTCAGTGCTGAGGGAGTGGGTATTGTCGGATGGTCAGTGCTGAGGGAGTGGGCACTGTCGGAGGGTCAGCACTGAGAGAGTGGGCACTGTGGGAGGGTGAGTGCTGAGGGACTGCCGCATTGTCGGAGGGTCAGTGCTGAGGTAGTGGGCACTGTCGGAGGGTCAGTGCTGAGGAAGTGGGCACTGTCGGAGGGTGAGTGCTGAGGGAGTGGGCACTGTCGGAGGTTCAGTGCTGAGGGAGTGGGCACTGTCGGAGGTTCAGTGCTCAGGGAGTGGACACTGTCGGAGGTTCAGTGCTGAGGAGTGGGCACTGTCGGAGGGTCAGGGCTGAGGGAGTGGACACTGTTGGAGGGTCAGCACTGAGAGAGTGGGCACTGTGGGAGGGTGAGTGCTGAGGGACTGCCGCGCTGTTGGAGGGTCAGTGCTGAGGGAACGGGCACTGTCAGAGGTTCAGTGCTGAGGGAGCGGGCACTGTCGGAGGGTCGGTGCTGAGGGAGTGGGCACTGTCGGAGGGTCAGTGCTGAGGGAGTGGGCACTGTCGGAGGGGCAGCGCTGAGGGAGTGGACACTGTGGGAGGGTCAGTGCTGAGGGAGTGGGCACTGTCGGAGGGGCAGCGCTGAGGGAGTGGGCACTGTCGGAGGGTCAGTGCTGAGGGAGTGGACACAGTCGGAGGGCCAGCGCTGAGGGAGTGGACACAGTCGGAGGGGCAGCGCTGAGGGAGTGGACACTGTGGGAGGGTCAGTGCTGAGGCGAGGGGCACTGTCGGAGGGTCAGTGCTGAAGGAGTGGGCACTGTCAGAGGGTCAATTTTGACTCATTTCTCATTTCCATCCATCCCTGATTGGAATTTACAACCTTCCTGTCTGTCTCTCTCCCTCTGTCTCTGTCTTTTATCTATCTCTGTTTCTGTCTTTCTCTCACCCTGTCTCTGTGTCTCTGCCTCTGTTTGTCTCTCTCTCTCCCTCTCTCTCTCTCTCTGTCTCTCTCTATGTATGTCTCTATCTCTGTCTCTCCCTGTCTCTGTCTCTCTCTGTCTCTGTCTCTCTCCCTCTGTCTCTCTCTCTCTCTCCCTGTCTTTTATCTATCTCTGTCTGTCTGTCTGTCTCTGTCTCTCCCTGTGTCTCTCTCTCCCTGTCACTGTCTCTCTCTCTCCCTGTCACTCTCTCTCTCTCTCTCTCTCTCTCTCTCTCTCTCCTTGTCTCTGTCTCTCGGTCTCTGCCTCTCTCTCTGTCTCTCTCTCTGTCTCTGTCTTTTATCTATCTCTGTCTTTGTCTTGTCTCTCTGTCTCTCTCTCCCTGTCTCTCTCTCTCTCTCTCTCTCCCTGTCTCTGTCTCTCTGTCACTGTCTCTCTCTCTCTCCCTTTCTCTGTCTCCCTCTGTCTCTGCCTCTCTCTCTCTCTCTCCCTGCTCTGTCTCTCTCTCTTCCTGTCTCTCTCTCCCTGTTTTTGTCTCTCTCTGTCTGTCTGTCTCTCTCTGTCTCTGTCTCCCTGTCTCTGTCTCTCTCCGTCTCTATCTCTCTGTCTCCCTGTCTCTGTCTCTCTCCGTCTCTATCTCTCTCTCTGTCTCCCTGTCTCTGTCTCTCTCTTTCTCCGTCTCTCTCTCTCTCTCTCTCTCTCCCTGTCTCTGTCTGTCTCCCTCTCTGTTTCTCTTTCTCCCTGTCTCTGTCTTCCTCTCTTTCTCTGTCTTTCTCTCTTTCTCTCTCTCTGTCATTGTCTCTCTCTCTATCTGTGTCTCTCTCTCCCCCGTCTCTGTTTCTCTCTCTCTGTCTCTCTCTCCCGTTTCTATCTCTCTCTCTGTATCTCTGTCTCCCTGTCTCTGTCTCTCTCTCTTTCTCTCTCTCTTTCTCTCTCTCGTCTCTATCTCTCTCTCTGTCTCTCTCTCTCTCTCCCTGTGTCTCTCTCTCCCTGTCACTGTTTC
>NC_083437.1:653372-824903 GCF_020745735.1 Hemiscyllium ocellatum
TTATTACCAAACCCACAGAGCGATCACCATGGGCTTTATTACCACACCCACAGAGCGATCACCACGGGCTTTATTACCACACCCACAGAGCGATCAACACGGACTTTATTACCAACCCACAGAACGATCACCACGGGCTTTATTACCAAACCCACAGAGCGATCACCATGGGCTTTATTACCAAACCCACAGAGTGTTCACCACCGGCTTTATTACCAAACCCACAGAGCGATCACCACGGCTTTATTACCAAACCCACAGAGCGATCACCATGGGCTTTATTACCAAACCCACAGAGCGATCACCACAGGCTTTATTACCACACCCACAGAGCGATCACCACGGGCTTTATTACCAAACCCATAGAGTGATCACCACGGGCTTTATTACCACACCCACTGAGCGATCACCACGGGCTTTATTACCACACCCACAGAGCGATCACCACGGCTTTATTACCAAACCCACAGAGCGATCACCACGGGCTTTATTACCAAACCCACAGAGCGATCAACACGGGCTTTATTACCACACCCACAGAGCGATCACCACCGGCTTTATTACCAACCCACAGAGCGATCAACACGGGCTTTATTACCAAACCCACAGGGCGATCACCACGGGCTTTATTACCACACCCACAGAGCGATCACTACCGGCTTTATTTGCACACAAACAAAGCGATCACCACGGGTTTATTACCAAACCCACAGAGCGATCACCATGGGCTTTATTACCACACCCACAGAGCGATTACCACTGGCTTTATTACCAAACCCACAGAGCGATCACCACGGGCTTTATTACCAAACCCACAGAGCGATCACCATGGGCTTTATTACCACACCCACAGAGCGATCACCACGGGCTTTATTACCACACCCACAGAGCGATCAACACGGACTTTATTACCCAACCCACAGAGCGATCACCACGGGCTTTATTACCAAACCCACAGAGCGATCACCATGGGCTTTATTACCAAACCCACAGAGTGATCACCACCGGCTTTATTACCAAACCCACAGAGCGATCACCACCGGCTTTATTACCAAACCCACAGAGCGATCACCATGGGCTTTATTACCAAACCCATAGAGTGATCACCACGGGCTTTATTACCACACCCACAGAGCGATCACCACGGGCTTTATTACCAAACCCACAGAGCGATCACCACGGGCTTTATTACCACATCCACAGAGCGATCACCACGGGCTTTATTTCCAAACCCACAGAGCGATAACCACGGGCTTTATTACCAAACCCACAGAGCGATCACCACGGGCTTTATTACCAAACCCACAGAGCGATCACCACGGCTTTATTACCACACCCACAGAGCGATCACCACGGGCTTTATTTCCAAACCCACAGAGCGATAACCACGGGCTTTATTACCAAACCCACAGAGCGATCACCACGGGCTTTATTACCAAACCCACAGAGCGATCACCACAGACTTTATTACCACACCCACAGAGCGATCACCACGGCTTTATTACCAAACCCACAGAGCGATCACCACGGCTTTATTACCACACCCACAGAACGATCACCACGGGCTTTATTACCACACCCACAGAGAGATCACCACGGGCTTTATTACCACACCCACAGAGCGATCACCACCGGCTTTATTACCAAACCCACAGAGCGATCACCACGGGCTTTATTACCAAACCCACAGAGTGATCATCACGCGCTTTATTACCACAGCCACAGAGCGATAACCACTGGCTTTATTACCAAACCCACAGAGCGATCACCACGGCTTTATTACCAAACCCACAGAGTGATCACCACGCGCTTTATTACCACACCCACAGAGCGATTACCACTGGCTTTATTACCAAACCCACAGAGCGATCACCACGGCTTTATTACCACACCCACAGAGCGATCACCACGGGCTTTATTACCAAACCCACAGAGCGATCACCACTGGCTTTATTACCACACCCACAGAGCGATCACCACGGGCTTTATTACCACACCCACAGAGCGATCAACACGGACTTTATTACCAAACCCACAGAACGATCACCACTGGCTTTATTACCAAACCCACAGAGCGATCACCATGGGCTTTATTACCAAACCCACAGAGCGATCACCACGGCTTTATTACCAAACCCACAGAGCGATCACCACGGCTTTATTACCAAACCCACAGAGCGATCACCACTGGCTTTATTACCAAACCCACAGAGTGATCACCACGGGCTTTATTACCACACCCACAGAGCGATCACCACGGGCTTTATTACCAAACCCACAGAGCGATAACTACGGGCTTTATTACCAAACCCATAGAGTGATCACCACGGGCTTTATTACCAAACCCACAGAGCGATCACCACGGGCTTTATTGCCAAACCCACAGAGCGATCGCCATGGGCTTTATTACCAAACCCACAGAGCGATCACCACGGCTTTATTACCAAACCCACAGAGCGATCACCACGGGCTTTATTACCACATCCACAGAGCGATTACCACGGGCTTTATTACCAAACCCACAGAGCGATCGCCATGGGCTTTATTACCAAACCCACAGAACGATCACCACCGGCTTTATTACCAAACCCACAGAGCGATCACCATTGGCTTTATTACCAAACCCACAGAGTGTTCACCACGGGCTTTATTACCACACCCACAGAGTGATCATCACGCGCTTTGTTACCAAACCAAGTGACTGATCACCACGGCCTTTATAACCACACACACAGAGCGATCACCACGGGCTTTATTACCAAACCCACAGAGCGATCACCACCGGCGTTATTACCAAACCAAGTGACTGATCACCACGGACTTTATTACCACACCCACAGAGCGATCACCACGGGTTTTATTACCAAACCCACAGAGCGATCACCATGGGCTTTATTACCACACCCACAGAGCGATCACCACGGGTTTTATTACCACACCCACAGAGCGATCACCACGGGTTTTATTACCAAACCCATAGAGCGATCACCACGGGCTTTATTACCACACCCACAGAGCGATCACCACGGGTTTTGTTACCAAACCCCGCGAGCAATCAACAAGGCCTTTATTACCAAACCCACAGAGCGTTCACCACGGGCTTTATTACCACACCCATAGGGCGATCACCATGGGCTTTATTACCAAACCCACAGAGTGATCACCACGGGCTTTATTACCAAACACACAGAGTGATCACCACAGGTTTTATTACCAAACCCACAGAGCGATCACCACGGGCTTTATTACCACACACACGGAGCGATCACCACGGGCTTTATTACCACACCCACAGAGACATCACCATTGGCTTTATTACCAAACCCACAGAGTGATCACCACCGGCTTTATTACCAAACCCACAGAGAGATCACCACGGGTTTTATTACCAAACCCATAGGGCGATCACCATGGGCTTTATTACCAAACCCACAGAGCAATCACCAGGGGCTTTATTACTAAACCCACAGAGCGATCACCACGGCCTTTATTACCACACCCACAGAGCGATCACCACGGGCTTTATTACCACACCCACAGAGACATCACCATTGGCTTTATTACCAAACCCACAGAGTGATCACCACCGGCTTTATTACCAAACCCACAGAGCAATCACCAGGGGCTTTATTACCAAACCCACAGAGCGATCACCACAGTCTTTATTACCAAACCCACAGAGCGAACACGACCGGCTTTATTACCACACCCACAGAGCGATCACCACGGGCTTTATTACCAAACCCACAGAGCGAACACCACCGGCTTTATTACCGCACCCACAGAGCGAACACCACCGGCATTATTACCACACCCACAGAGCGAACACCACCGGCTTTATTACCACACCCAGAGAGCGATCATCATGGGCTTTATTACCACACCCACAGAGCGATCACCATCGGCTTTATTACCAAACCCACAGAGCGATCACCACAGACTTTATTACCACACCCACAGAGCGATCACCACGGACTTTATTACCAAACCCAGAGAGCGAGCACCACAGGCTTTATTACCACACCCACAGAGCGATCACCATGGGCTTTATTACCACACCCACAGATCGATTACCACTGGCTTTATTACCAAACCCACAGAGCGATCACCACGGGCTTTATTACCAAACCCACAGAGCGATCACCACGGGCTTTATTGCCAAACCCACAGAGCTATCACCATGGGCTTTATTACCACACCCACAGAGCGATCACCACGGGCTTTATTACCAAACCCACAGAGCGATGACCATCGGCTTTATTACCACACCCACAGAGCGATCACCACGGGCTTTATTGCCAAAACCACAGAGCGATCACCATGGGCTTTATTACCACACCCACAGAGCGATTACCACCGGCTTTATTACCAAACCCACAGAGCGATCACCACGGGCTTTATTACCAAACCCACAGAGCAATCACCAGGGGCTTTATTACCAAACCCACAGAGCGATCACCACGGGCTTTATTACCAAACCCACAGAGCGATCACCAGGGGCTTTATTACCAAACCCACACAGCGATCACCACAGGCTTTATTACCAAACCCACAGAGCGATCACCAGGGGCTGTATTACCACATCCACAGAGCGATCACCACGGGCTTTATCACCACATCCACAGAGCGATCACCACGAGCATTATTACCACACCCACACAGCGATCACCACGAGCATTATTACCACACCCACAGAGCTATCACCATGGGCTTTATTACCACAACCATAGAGCGATCACCGCGGTCTTTATTACCACACCCACAGAGCGATCACCACGGCCTTTATTACCATACCGACAGAGCGATCACCACGGGCTTTATTACCAAACCCACAGAGCGAACACCACCGGCTTTATTACCAAACCCACAGAGCGATCACCACAGACTTTATTACCACACCCACAGAGCGATCACCATCGGCTTTATTACCAAACCCACAGAGCAATCACCACGGGCTTTATTAACAAATGCATAGGGCGATCAACACGGGCTTTATTACCACACCCACAGAGCGATCACCACGGACTTTATTACCAAACCCACAGAGCGAGCATCACGGGCATTATAGCCATGCCCATAGAGCGAGCACCACAGGCTTTATTACCACACCCACAGAGCGATCACCATGGGCTTTATTACCAAACCCACAGAGCGATCACCACGGGCTTTATTACCACACCCACTGAGCGAACACCACGGGCTTTATTACCAAACCCACAGAGCGATCAACACGGGCTTTATTACCACACCCACAGAGCGATCACCACCGGCTTTATTACCAAACCCACAGAGCGATCACCACGGGCTTTATTACCAAACCCACAGAGCGATCAACACGGGCTTTATTACCACACCCACAGAGCGATCACCACCGGCTTTATAACCAAACCCACAGGGCGATCAACACGGGCTTTATTACCAAACCCACAGGGCGATCAACACGGGCTTTATTACCACACCCACAGAGCGATCACTACCGGCTTTATTTGCACACAAACAAAGCGATCACCACGGGTTTATTGCCAAACCCACAGAGCTATCACCATGGGCTTTATTACCACACCCACGGAGCGATCACCACGGGCTTTATTACCAAATCCACAGAGCGATGACCATCGGCTTTATTACCACACCCACAGAGCGATCACCACGGGTTTATTGCCAAACCCACAGAGCTATCACCATGGGCTTTATTACCACACCCACAGAGCGATCACCACGAGCGTTATTACCAAACCCACAGAGTGTTCACCACGGTCTTTATTACCACACCCACAGAGCGATCACCACAGGCTTTATTACCAAACCCACAGAGCGATCACCACGAGCTTTATTACCAAACCCACAGAGCGATCACCACGAGCTTTATTACCAAGCCCACAGAGCTATCACCATGGGCTTTATTACCACACCCATAGAGCGATCACCGCGGTCTTTATTACCACACCCACAGAGCGATCACCACGGCCTTTATTACCACACCCACAGAGCGATCACCACGGCTTTATTACCAAACCGACAGAGCGATCACCACGGGCTTTATTACCACACCCACAGAGCGATCACCACGGCTTTATTACCAAACCCACAGAGCGATCACCACGGGCATTATTACCACACCCACAGAGCGAGCACCACAGGATTTATTACCACACCCACAGAGCGATCACCACGGGCTTTATTACCAAACCCACAGAGCGATCAACACGGGCTTTATTACCACACCCACAGAGCGATCACCACGGGTTTTATTACCAAACCCACAGAGCGATCACCACGGGCTTTATTACCACACCCACAGAGCGATAACCACGGGTTTTGTTACCAAACCCACAGAGCGATCACCAAGGGCTTTATTACCAAACCCACAGAGTGTTCACCACGGGCTTTATTACCAAACCCATAGGGCGATCACCACGGGCTTTATTACCAAACCCACAGAGTGATCACCACGGGCTTTATTACCACACCCACAGAGCGTTCACCACGGGCTTTATTACCAAACCCATAGAGCGATCACCACGGGCTTTATTACCAAACCCACAGAGTGATCACCACGGGCTTTATTACCAAACCACAGAGCGATCACCACAGGCTTTATTACCAAACCCACAGAGCGATTACCACCGGCTTTATTACCAAACCCACAGAGCGATCACCACGGCTTTATTACCACACCCACAGAGCGATCACCACGGGTTTTATTACCAAACCCACAGAGCGATCACCACGGCTTTATTACCACACCCACAGAGCGATCACCACGGGTTTTATTACCAAACCCACAGAGCGATCACCACGGGCTTTATTACCACACACACGGAGCGATCACCACGGGCTTTATTACCACACCCACAGAGACATCACCATTGGCTTTATTACCAAACCCACAGAGTGATCACCACCGGCTTTATTACCAAACCCACAGAGAGATCACCACGGGCTTTATTACCAAACCCATAGGGCGATCACCATGGGCTTTATGACCAAACCCACAGAGCAATCACCAGGGGCTTTATTACTAAACCCACAGAGCGATCACCACGGCCTTTATTACCACACCCACAGAGCGATCACCACGGGCTTTATTACCACACCCACAGAGACATCACCATTGGCTTTATTACCAAACCCACAGAGTGATCACCACCGGCTTTATTACCAAACCCACAGAGCAATCACCAGGGGCTTTATTACCAAACCCACAGAGCGATCACCACAGTCTTTATTCCCTGACCCACAGAGCGAACACGACCGGCTTTATTACCACACCCACAGAGCGATCACCACGGGCTTTATTACCAAACCCACAGAGCGAACACCACCGGCTTTATTACCACACCCACAGAGCGAACACCACCGGCATTATTGCCACACCCACAGAGCGAACACCACCGGCTTTATTACCACACCCATAGAGCGATCATCATGGGCTTTATTACCACACCCACAGAGCGATCACCATCGGCTTTATTACCAAACCCACAGAGCGATCACCACAGACTTTATTACCACACCCACAGAGCGATCACCACGGACTTTATTACCAAACCCATAGAGCGAGCACCACAGGCTTTATTACCACACCCACAGAGCGATCACCATGGGCTTTATTACCAAACCCACAGAGCGAGCACCACAGGCTTTATTACCACACCCACAGAGCGATCACCATGGGCTTTATTACCAAACCCACTGAGCGAACACCACGGGCTTTATTACCAAACCCACAGAGCGATCAACACGGGCTTTATTACCACACCCACAGAGCGATCACCACCGGCTTTATTACCAAACCCACAGAGCGATCACCACGGGCTTTATTACCAAACCCACAGAGCGATCAACACGGGCTTTATTACCACACCCACAGAGCGATCACCACCGGCTTTATAACCAAACCCACAGGGCGATCAACACGGGCTTTATTACCAAACCCACAGGGCGATCAACACGGGCTTTATTACCACACCCACAGAGCGATCACTACCGGCTTTATTTGCACACAAACAAAGCGATCACCACGGGTTTATTGCCAAACCCACAGAGCTATCACCATGGGCTTTATTACCACACCCACAGAGCGATCACCACGGGCTTTATTACCAAATCCACAGAGCGATGACCATCGGCTTTATTACCACACCCACAGAGCGATCACCACAGGTTTATTGCCAAACCCACAGAGCTATCACCACGGGCTTTATTACCACACCCACAGAGCGATCACCACGAGCGTTATTACCAAACCCACAGAGTGTTCACCACGGTCTTTATTACCACACCCACAGAGCGATCACCACAGGCTTTATTACCAAGCCCACAGAGCGATCACCACGAGCTTTATTACCAAGCCCACAGAGCGATCACCACGAGCTTTATTACCAAGCCCACAGAGGTATCACCATGGGCTTTATTACCACACCCATAGAGCGATCACCGCGGTCTTTATTACCACACCCACAGAGCGATCACCACGGGCTTTATTACCACACCCACAGAGCGATTACCACCGGCTTTATTACCAAACCCACAGAGCGAGCACCACAGGCTTTATTACCACACCCACAGAGCAATCACCACGGGCTTTATTACCAAACCCACAGAGCGATCACCACGAGTTTATTGCCAAACCCACAGAGCTATCACCATGGGCTTTATTACCAAACCCACAGAGCGATTACCACTGGCCTTATTACCAAACCCACAGAGCGATTACCACTGGCCTTATTACCAAACCCACAGAGCGATGACCATCGGCTTTATTACCAAACCCATAGAGTGTTCACCACGGGCTTTATTACCAAACCTGCAGAGGGATCACCACGGGCTTTATTACCAAACCCCTCGAGCGATCACCACAGGCTTTATCACCACACCCACAGTGCGATCACCATCGGCTTTATTACCAAACCCACAGAGCGATCACCACAGACTTTATTACCACACCCACAGAGCGATCACCACGGACTTTATTACCAAACCCATAGAGCGAGCACCACAGGCTTTATTACCACACCCACAGAGCGATCACCATGGGCTTTATTTCCCACACCCACAGATCGATTACCACTGGCTTTATTACCAAACCCACAGAGCGATCACCACGGGCTTTATTACCAAACCCACAGAGCGATCACCACGGGTTTATTGCCAAACCCACAGAGCGATCACCATGGGCTTTATTACCACACCCACAGAGCGATCACCACGGGCTTTATTACCAAACCCACAGAGCGATGACCATCGGCTTTATTACCACACCCACAGAGTGATCACCACGGGTTTATTGCCAAAACCACAGAGCGATCACCATGGGCTTTATTACCACACCCACAGAGCGATTACCACCGGCATTTATTACCAAACCCACAGAGCGATCACCACGGGCTTTATTACCAAACCCACAGAGCAATCACCAGGGGCTTTATTACTAAACCCACAGAGCGATCACCACGGGCTTTATTACCACACCCACAGAGCGATTACCACCGGCATTTATTACTAAACCCACAGAGCGATCACCAGGGGCTGTATTACCACATCCACAGGGCGATCACCAGGGGCTGTATTACCACATCCACAGGGCGATCACCACGGGTTTTATTACCACACCCTTGTGGAGTGTTGGAGAGACAGAGTGGGGGTGTGGGGGTTACAAGGAGGGGCCTTGTGGGTGTTACAACGAGAGCATGTGGGGGTTACAGGCAGGGAGGGAGGGACGGTGTGAATGGCATTATTAACACACTACCTCCCTATCACTCTTATCCCCCGACACACCCTGCCTCTCTCTGTAATGCCCAAATGCCGCCCCTGTCTCTGTAACCCCCTACACCCACCTCCCTATCTCTGTTACTCCCCTACACTCCGTCCCTCCCTGTATCTCCCACACCCCCTCCTTGTAAACCCCTACACCCCCTCCATGTAACCCCCCTACACCCCCTCCCTGTCTCTGTAACCCCCCTACACCGCCTCCCTGTCTCTGTAACCCCCCTACACCCCCTCTCTGTCTCTGTAACCCCCTACACCGCCTCCCTGTCTCTGTAACCCCCGACACCCCCTCCCTGTCTCTGTAACCCCCTACACCCCCTCCCTGTCTCTGTAACCCCCTACACCCCCTCCCTGTCTCTGTAACCCCCTACACCCCCTCCCTGTCTCTGTATCCCCCTACACCCCCTCCCTGTCTCTGTATCCCCCTACACCCCCTCCCTGTCTCTGTAACCCCCTACACCCCCTCCCTGTCTCTGTAACCCCCTACACCCCCTCCCTGTCTCTGTAACCCCCTGGCTGAAAATGTGTTGCTGGAAAAGCGCAGCAGGTCAGGCAGCCTCCAAGGAACTGGAAATTTGACGTTTCGGGCATAAGCCCTTCATCAGGAATGAGGGGCCTCATTCCTGATGAAGGGCTTATGCCCGAAACATCGAATTTCCTGTTCCTTGGATGCTGCCTGACCTGCTGCGCTTTTCCAGCAAGACACTTTCAGCTCTGATCTCCAGCATCTACAGACCTCACTTTTTCCTCTGTAGCCCCCTACACCGTCTCCCTGTCCCTGTTACCCACCTACACCCCATTTCTGTCTCAGCAATCCCCTACGCCCCCTTCCTGAGTCTGTTACCCCCCCTACACCCTCACCCTGTCTCTGTTACACCCCTACACCCCCTCCTTGTCTCTGTTACCCACCTACACCCCATTCCTGTCTCTGTAACCCCCTACACCCCCTCCCTGTCTCTGTAACCCCCTACATCCTATCCCTGTCTCTGTAAACCCCTACACATCCACCCTGATCTGTTACCCCCATACCCCTTCCCTGTCTCTGTAACCCCCTACACCGCCTGCCCGTCTCTGTTACACCCCTACACCCCCTCCCTGTTTCTGTAACCCCCCTATATCTTCTTTCTGTCTCTGTAACCCCCTACACCGCCTGCCCGTCTCTGTTACACCCCTGCACCCCCTCCCTATCTCTGTAACCTGCTACACCCCTCCCAGTCTCTTTTTACCCCCTACACCCCCTCCCTATCTCTGTTACACCCCTACACCCCCTCCCTGTTTCTGTAACCCCCCTATATCTTCTTTCTGTCTCTATCTCTGTAACACTCTACATGCCCTTCCTGTCTCTGAAACCCCATACAACCCCTCCCCGTCTCTGTAAACCGCTACATCCCCTCCCTGTCTCTGTAACCCCCGACACCCCCTCCCTATCTCTGTAACGCCCTCCAACCCCACCCTATCTATGTAACCCCCCTACACCCCCCCCTGTTTCTGTTAACCCCTACACCATCTCCCAGTTTCTGTAAACCCCCACACTCCCTCCCAGCCTCTGTAAACCCCTATACCCCCTCCCTGTGTCTATTACCCCCTTACGACCCTCCCTATCTATGTTACCCCCCACAACTCCTCCCTGTCTCTTTAACACCCTACACCCCCTCCCTTACTCTGTAACCCCCTACACATCAACCCTGTCTCTGTAACCCACCTACACACCCTCCCTGTCTCTTTAACTCACTACACCCCTCCCTATCTCTGTAACCCCCCTACACCCACTCCCTATCTTTGTATCACCCCCACACCCTCTCCCATGTCTCTGTAACCCCCCTACATCTCCCCCGTCTCTGTAACCCGCTACACCCCCTCCCTGTCTCTGTTACCCACCTACACACCCTCCCTGTCTCTTTAACTCCCTACACCCCCTCCCTATCTCTGTAACCCCCTAAACCACCTCCCTGGCTCTGTAACCCCCCTACACCCCTTTCCTAATTCTGTAACCCTCCCTACACTCCTTCCTTGTCTCTGTTACCCCCTGTACACCCTCCCTACCTCTGTAAACCCCCAACACCCCCACCCTGTCTCTGTAAACCCCTACATCCCCTCCCTGTCTCTGTCACTCCCCTGCACCCCCTCCCTGTCTCTGTAACCCCCTACACCCCCTCCTTGTCTCTGTTACCCCCCCATAACCCCTCACTATCTCTGTAACTCCCTCCACCCCCTTCCCTGTCTCAGTTACTCTCTGTGAGAAACAGAGCTCACTCACTGCAGTAATTTCACTCCGAGACAAGAGCTGAAGCAGCAGGGCTCTTTATGTCACACTTGCAAGGGGGTGTGATATCCACAAGGCAGGGACAACACACACCGAATTCAACAAATACTCCATATTTATACAATTTGGTTCCTATGTGTTTTTTTCTTATTTCATTGTTCCCCCCCCCCACCCCCCCTGTTCACATCCTCCACTTCCCTGAGACCCTCCTGTTTATCTCGTGTCTTATCCGGTCTTGTCTGTGAACAACATGCTCGTTCCTGATGCCAGGCTATCTGCCCCTCATCCTGCCCCTTTACAGCATCCTGTCACTAAGCCCTTCTCAATGGGTTTGTTCCTGTATAAAAGTGGGAAACAGATGTTTTATACCTATTGTTTGTTGAGGCATATTGAGTTTAACTGTCTGTCTTTACAGCATCTTATCACGAAGCCCTTCTAACTGGGGTTATCATTTGTTACATTCTTAGCAAACCAATTAGCATTTCCTCCAAAGAGTTCACATTCTTGTTGACTCAGCTCCTGGTTGAAACAATTATACACTGATGGAGTTCAGTTATTTTTCATATAATGAATTTTAGAATTGCAGAAGAAATATAAATTTCCTATATCCCACACCCACTATTCCAACTCCCTGTCTCTGTTACCCCCTTACACCTCCTCCCTTTCTCTGTAACCCCACTACACCTCCTCCCTATCCCTGTAACCCCGACACATTCTCCCTGTCTCTGTTACCTCCCTAAACCCACTGCCTTTCTCTGTAACCCCGCTACACCCCCTCCCTGTCTCTGTGACTCCCCTGCAAGCCCTCACTATCTCTGTAACTTCCTACACCCCCTCCCTATCTCTGTTACCCACCTACACATCCTTCCTGTCTCTTTAACCCCCTACACCCCATCCGTGCCTCTGTAACCCCCTACACTCCCTCCCTGTCTCTGAAACCCCCCTACACCCCATCCCTGCCTCTGTAACCCCCTACACTCCCTCCCTGTCTCTGAAACCCCCCTACACCCCATCCCTGCCTCTGTAACCCCCTACACTCCCTCCCTGTCTCTGAAACCCCCCTACACCCCATCCCTGCCTCTGTAACACCCTAAACCCCCTCCCTATCTCTGTAACACTCTACACACCCACCCTGTCTCTGTAACCCCCTCCACCCCCTCCCTGTCTCTGTAACCCCCTACACCCCCACCCTGTCTCTGTAACCCACTACACCCCCTCCCTATCCCTGTAACCCCCTAACCCCCTCCCAATCCTTGTAACCCCTGATACACTCTCCCTGTCTCAGTTATGCCCTAAACCCACTGCCTTTCTCTCTAAACCCCCGACACCCCCTCCCTGTCTCTGTGACTCCCCTGCAAGCCCTCACTATCTCTGTAACTTCCTACACCCCCTCACTATCTCTGTAACCCCCCAACACCTCCTCCCTGTCTCTTTAACCTGCTACACTCCATCCCTGTCTCTGTTAGCTCCTTACAACCCCTCCCTATCTCTGTAAACTCCTACACCACCTCCCTGTATCTGTAACCCCCTACACCCCCTCCCTGTCTCTGTAACCCTCTACACCCCCTCCCTGTCTCTTTAACCCCCTACACCCCCCTCCCTGTCTCTGTGAACCAGTACACCCCCTCCCTGTCTCTGTTACCCCCCTACACCCCCTCCCTGTCTCTGTAACCCCCCCTACACCCCCTCACTGTCTCTGTAACACCCCTACACCCCCTCCCTGTCTCTTTAACCCCCTACACCCCCCTCCTCTCTCTGTAACCCCCTACACCCCCTCCCTGTCTCTGTAACCCCCCTCCACCCCCTCCCTGTCTCTGTTACCCCCCTACACCCCCTCCCTGTCTCTGTAACCCCCAACACCCCCTCCCTGTCTCTGTTACCCCCCTACACCCCCTCCCTGTCTCTGTTACCCCCTACACCCCCTCCCTGTCTCTGTTACCCCCCTACACCCCCTCCCTGTCTCTGTAACCCCTCTACACCCCCTCCCTGTCTCTGTAACCCCCCTACACCCCCCTCCCTATCCATGTAACCCCCTACACCCCCTCCCTATCCCTGTAACCCCTAACCCCCTCCCCGTCTCTGTTACCCCCTACACACTCTCCCTGTCTCTGTTAACCCCTACACCCCCTCCCTGTCTCTGTTACCCCCTACACACCCTCCCTGTCTCTGTTACCCCCTACACCCCCTTCCTGTCTCTGTAACCCCCTACACCCCCGCCCTGTCTCTGTAACACCCTACTCCCCCTCGCTGATTCTGTAACCCCCCTGCACCCCCTCCCTATCCCTGTAACCCCCAATCCCCTCCCATTCCTTGTAACCCCGACACATTCTCCCTGTCTCTATTACCTCCCTAAACCCACTCCCTGTCTCTGTAACCCCCCTACACACCCTCCCAGTCCCTGTTACCCCCCTAAACCCACTCCCTGTCTCTGTAACCCCCCTACACCCCCTCCCTGTCTCTGTAACCCCCCTACACCCCCTCCCTGTCTCTGTTAGCCCCCTACAATCCCTCCCTATCTCTGTAACCCCCTCACCCCCTCCCTGTATCTGTAACCCCCCTACACCCCCTCCCTGTCTCTGTAACCCCCTACACGCCCTCCCTGTCTCTGTAACCCCCTAAACCCCCCTCCCTGTCTCTGTAACCCCCAACACCCCTTCCTATCTCTGTTACCCCCCTACACCCCCCTCCTGTCTCTGTTACCCCCCTACACCCCCTCCCTGTCTCTGTAACCCCCCTACATCCCCTCCCTGTCTCTGTAACACCCTACACCCCCTCCCAGTCTCTGTAACCCCCCTACACCCCCTCCCTCTCTCTGTAACCCCCCTACCCCCCTCCCTGTCTCTGTAACCCCCCTCCCCCCTTCCTGTCTCTGTAACCCCCTGCACACCCTCAATGTCTCCGTAATCTCCCTGCACCCCCTCCCTGTCTCTGTTACCCCCCTACACCCCCTCCCTCTCTCTGTACCCCCCCTACACCCCCTCCCTGTCTCCGTAACCCCCTACACCACCTCCCTGTCTCTGTAACCACCTACACCCCCTCCATATTTCTGTAACCCCCTACACCCCCTCCCTGTTTCTGTTACCCCCCTACAAACCCTCCTATCTCTATAAACCACGACACCTCCTCCTTGTCTCTGTTACAACCCGAGACCCCCTCCCTGTCTCTGTAATCCACCAATAACCCTTCCTATCTCTGTTACCCCCCTACATCCTCTCCCTATCTCTGTAACACCCTACACCTCCTTCCAGTCTCTGTTACCCCCCTACACCCCCTCCCTATATTTGCAAACCCCTACACCACCTCCCTGTCTCTGTAACCCCCTACACCCCCTCCCTGTTTCTTAACTCCCTATACCCCCTCGGTGTCTCTTTAACCCCCCTAGACCCCCTCCCTGTCTCTGTAACCCCCTACACCCCCTCCCTGTCTCTGTAACCCTCTCCACCCCCTCCCTGTCTCTGTAACCCCCCTCCACCCCCTCCCTGTCTCTGTAAGTTGCAGCAGAGTGGTGCAGCAGGAACATGCTGGGTCCATAACCCAGAGGTCGATGGATTGAAACCATCCTCTGCTATTGTTGCTCACTCTCTCGGGGGAGCAGGTAAGCGCTGTCTGGTGGTGTTTTTTATTGAAGTCACAGTATAGTCCAGTTAGGTTTTTTTTTAATGGTTAAAATTGAAAGTTTTTTTTTAAGCGCCTAGCGGACCCGGAAGCTGGTGTCGCGCTAGCTTACCTGGGAAGGTTTTTTTTCTCTATAAAAGCGTGCAGGCGAGGAACCCGAGACACTACGGGGGTAGAGCCTCCCACCCGCCCTCCTCCTCTAACCGAATAACAAGAGCCGTTGTGGTAAGCAGGTAAGTGCTGCATTTTGCTTGTTTGTTTCTTTAGATCCAGTTTTCTTTTTAAAGTTTACCTTTTAGAGGGATGGCAGCGAAGGCAGTGCAATGTTCCTCTTGCAAGATGTATGAGGTGAGGGAAGCCATTAGCGTCCCTGCTGATTACACTTGCAAGAAGTGCACCCATCTCCAGCTCCTCCAAGACCGTGTTAGGGAACTGGAGTTGGAGTTGGATAACTGCGGATCATTCTGGAGGCAGAGGTGGTCATAGATCAGAGCTTTAGGGAAGTAGTTACTCCGAAAGTTATAGAGAGATGGGTGACAGTGAGGGGGAGTGGGAGGAGGAAGCCAGTGCAGGGACCCCCTGCCGTCATTCCCCTCAAGAACAAGTATACCGTTTTGGATACTTGTGGGGGGGATGACTTACCAGGGGCAAGCAACGAGGTTCAGGCCTCTGGCACGGAGCCTGGCCCCGTTGCTCAGAAGGGTAGGGTGGAGAAAGGTAGAGCAATAGTTCTTGGGGACTCAATAGTGAGGGGCACAGATAGGCGGTTTTGCGGGTGCGACAGTGACTCACGTTTGGTATGTTGCCTCCCAGGTGCAAGGGTACGTGATGTCGCTGATCGTGTTTTCCGGGTCCTTAAGGGGGAGGGGGAGCAGCCCCAGATCGTGGTCCACGTTGGCACCAACGATATAGGTGGGAAGAAGGGTGAGGATGTTAGGCAGGCTTTCAGGGAGCTAGGTTGGAAGCTCAGAGCTCGAACGAACAGAGTTGTTGTCTCTGGTTTGTTACCCGTGCCCCGTGATAGAGAGTCGAGGAATAGGGAGAGAGAGCAGTTAAATGCGTGGCTACAGGGATGGTGCAGGAGGGAGGGATTCCGGTTTCTGGACAACTGGGGTCCTTTCTGGGGAAGGTGGGACCTCTATAAACAGGATGGTCTCCACCTGAACCTGAGGGGCACCAGTATCCTTGGGGGGAGGTTTGCTAGTGCTCTTTGGGGGGATTTAAACTAACTCCGCCGGGGCATGGGAACCTGGACTGTAGCTTTAGGGTACAGGACCTTGAGTGTAGGGAGGTTAGGAACATGGCATCGATCTCGAAGGAGGGTGCCTGTAAACAGGAAGGTGGCTTGAAGTGTGTATACTTCAATGCCAGAAGTATAAGAAATAAGGTAGGTGAACTTGCAGCGTGGGTTGGTACCTGGGACTTCGATGTTGTGGCTATTACGGAGACGTGGGTAGAACAGGGACAGGAATGGCTGTTGCAGGTTCCAGGATTTAAATGTTTTAGCAGGGTCAGAGGTGGGGGTAAAAGAGGGGGAGGTGTGGCATTGCTTGTCAAGGATAGTATTACAGCGGTGGAAAGGATGATGGATGAAGACTCGCCATCTGAGGTAGGTTGGGCTGAGGTTAGAAATAGGAAAGGTGAGGTCACCCTGTTAGGAGTTTTCTACAGGTCTCTGAATAGTCCGAGAGAAGTAGAGGATAATATTGCGGGGATGATTCAGGAGAAGAGTGAAAGTAGCAGGGTGGTTGTTATGGGGGACTTTAACTTCCCAGATATTGACTGGGAGAGCTATAGCTCGAGTTCATTAGATGGGTCGGTGTTTGTCCAATGTGTGCAGGAGGGTTTCCTGACACAATATGTAGACAGGCCAACAAGAAGTGAGGCCATACTGGATTTGGTTCTGGGTAATGAACCAGGCCAGGTGTTAGACTTGGAGGTAGGTGAGCACTTTGGGGACAGTGACCACAACTCGGTGACTTTTACTCTAGTGATGGAGGTGGATAAGTGTGCACTGCAGGGCAAGAGTTATAGCTGGGGACAGGGAAATTATGATGTGGTGAGGCATGACTTAGGATGTGTGGATTGGAAAAACAGGCTTCAGGGGAAGGACACAAATGATATGTGGAGCTTGTTCAAGGAGCAGCTATTGGGTGTCCTCGATAAGTATGTACCTGTCAGGCAGGGAGTAAAGGGTCTTGTGAGGGAGCCGTGGTTTAATAAGGAATTGGAATCCCTTGTGAAAGGGAAGAGGGCGGCCTATGTAAAGATGAGGCGTGAAGGTTCAATTGGGGCGATAGAGAGTTATAAGGTAGCCAGGAAGGATCTAAAGAGAGAGCTAAGAGCAGCGAGAAGGGGACATGAAAAGTCCTTAGTTGGTAGGATTAGGGAAAACCCAAAGGCTTTCTATAGGTATGTCAGGAATAAAAGGATGACTAGGGTAGGTATCGGTCCAGTCAAGGATAGTAGTGGGAAGCTGTGCGTGGAGGCGGAGGAGATTGGAGAGACACTAAATCAATACTTTTCGTCAGTATTCACTCAGTAACAGGACATTGTTACTGATGTGAATATTGAGTCACAAGTGATTAGAATGGATGGCTTTGAGGTATGTAGGGAGGAGGTCTGGGGAATACTGGAAAGGATGAAAATAGATAAGTCCCCTGGGCCTGATGACATTTATCCTAGGATTCCCTGGGAAGCTAGGGAGGAGATAGCGGAGCCATTGGCCTTGATTTTTATGTCGTCGTTGTCTACGGGAATAGTGCCAGAAGACTGGAGGATAGCAAATGTGGTTCCCTTGTTCAAGAAGGGGAGTAGGGATAGCCCTAGTAACTATAGGCCGGTGAGTCTCACTTCTGTTGTGGGCAAAGTCTTAGAGAGAATTGTAAGGGATAGGATTTATGAACATCTGGATAGGAATAGCGTGATCAAGGATAGTCAGCATGGTTTTGTGAAGGGCAGGTCGTGCCTCACAAACCTGATTGAGTTCTTTGAGAAGGTGACCAAGGAAGTGGACGAGGGTAAAGCAGTAGATGTGGTGTATATGGATTTTAGTAAGGCGTTTGATAAGGTTCCCCATGGTAGGCTACTGTAAAAATTACAGAGGTATGGCATTGAGGGTGCATTAGAGGTTTGGATTAGGAATTGGCTGGCTGGAAGGAGACAGAGGGTAGTAGTTGATGGTAAAGGTTCATCTTGGAGTGCAGTTACTAGCGGTGTTCCGCAAGGATCTGTTTTGGGACCGTTGCTGTTTGTCATTTTTATAAATGACCTGGAAGAGGGGCTTGAAGGTTGGGTGAGCAAGTTTGCGGATGACACGAAAGTCGGTGGAGTTGTTGACAGTGAGGAAGGATGTGGCAGGTTACAGCGGGATATAGATAAGTTGCAGAGCTGGGCAGAAAGGTGGCAAATGGAGTTCAATGTAGCTAAGTGTGAAGTCATTCACTTTGGTAGGAGTAACAAGAAGATGGATTACTGGGCTAATGGTAGGCTACTTGGTAGTGTGGATGAGCAGAGGGATCTTGGTGTCCATGTACACAGATCTCTGAAAGTTGCCACCCAGGTAAATAGTGCTGTGAGGAAGGCATATGGTGTACTGGGCTTTATTTGTGGAGGAATTGAGTTCCGGAGTCCTGAGGTCATGTTGCAGTTGTATAAGACTCTGGTGCAGCCGCATCTGGAGTATTGTGTGCAGTTTTGGTCGCCATACTATAGGAAGGATGTGGAGGCAGTGGAACGAGTGCAGAGGAGGTTTACCAGGATGTTGCCTGGCATGGTAGGAAGATCGTATGAGGAAAGGCTGAGGCACTTGGGGCTGTTCTCATTGGAGAAAAGAAGGTTTAGGGGAGATTTGATAGAGGTGTACAAGATGATTAGGAGTTTAGATAGGGTTGACAGTGAGAACCTTTTTCCGCTAATGGAGTCAGCTGTTACGAGGGGACACAGCTTTAAATTAAGGGGTGGTAGGTATAGGACAGATGTTAGGGGTAGATTCTTTACGCAGCGGGTTGTGAGTTCATGGAATGCCCTGCCAGTAGCAGTGGTGGACTCTCCCTCTTTATGGTCATTTAAGCGGGCATTGGATAAGCATATGGAGGTTATTGGGCTAGTGTAGGTTAGGTAGGCTTCGGTAGGTACAACATCAAGGGCCGAAGGGCCTGTACTGCGCTGTATTTTTCTATGTTCTATGTTCTATGTAACACCATAAACCCCCTCCCTGTCACTGTGTTCCACCCCTAAACTTCCTCCCTGTCTCTGTAACCCCCCCCCCCGCACCCTGTCCCTATCTCTGTAACACCCTACACCTCCACTCTGTCTCTGTTACCCCCACACACCCCCTCCCTGTCTCTGTAACCCTCCCTACACCACCTCCATATTTCTGTAACACCCTACACCCCCTCCCTATCTCTGTTACCACCCTTCCCTGTCTCTGTATCCCCCTCCATCCCCTCCCAATCTCTAACACGCAACGCCCCCTCCCTGTCTCTGTTACCCCGCTACACCTTCACCCTGTCTCTGTTACACCTGTACACCCCCTACCTGTCACTTTTACCATCCTACTCTCCCTCCCTGTCTCTGTAACACCCTACACGCCCTCCCTATCTCTGCAAACCCCTGACATCCCCTCCCTGTCTCTAGAAACCCCTACACTCCCTCCCTGTCTCTGGTACCCCCCTACACCCCCTCACTATATCTGTTACCCCCTACACCCCTTCCCTATATCTATTACCCCCCTACATCACCTCCCTGTCTCTGTAACCCCCCCTACACACCCCCCGTCTCTGTAACCCCCTACACCCCTCACTATCTCTGTAACCCCCTCCACCGCCACCCTGTCTCTGTAACTCCATGCACCCCCTCCCTGTTTCATTAACCCCATACACTCCCTCCCAGTCTCTGTTACCCCCCTGCACCCCCTCCCTGTCTCTGTAACCCACTACACCCCCTCCCTGTCTCTGTTACCCCCCTACACCCCCTCCCTTTCTCTGTAACCCCCCTACACCCCCGCCCTGTCTCTGTAACCCCCTACACCCCCTACCTGTCTCTGTAACCCCCTACACCCCCTCCCGGTCTCTGTAACCCCCTACACCCCCTCCCTATCTCTTTAACCCCCTACACCCCCTCCCTGTCTCTGTAACCCACTACACCCCCTCCCTGTCTCTGTAACCCCCAACACCCCCTCCCTGTCTCTGTAACCCCCCCCCACACCCCCTCCCTGTCTCTGTAACCCCACTACACCCCCTCACTGTCTCTGTAACCCCCCTACACCCCCTCCCTGTCTCTGTTACCCCCTACACCCCCTCCCTGTCTCTGTACCCCCCCTACACCCCCCTCCCTGTCTCTGTAACCCTCTACACCCCCTCCCTGTCTCTGTAACCCCCCTACACCCCACTCCCTGTCTCTGTAACCCCCTAGACCCCCTCCCTGTCTCTCAAACACCCAATGCCCCCTCCCTGTCTCTGTAACATCCCTATACCCCCTTCCTATCTCTGTAACCCCCTACACCCCCTCCCAGTCTCTGTTACCCCCCTACACCACGTCCCTCTCTCTGAAACCCACTACACCCCCTCCCTTTCTCTGCAACCCCCGACACCCACTCCCTTTCTCTGTATTCCCTACACCACCTCCCTGTCTCTGTAACCCCCCTATACCCCTTCACTGTCTCAGTTACCCCCCAATCCCCCTCACTATCTCTGTAACCCACTCCAACGCCTCCCTGTCTCTGTAACTCCATTCACCCCCTCCCTGTCTCTTTAACCCCCAGACCCCCTCCCTGTCTCTGAAACACCCTACACCCCCTCCCTGTCTCTGTAACCCCCAGACCCCCTTCCTATCTCTGTAACCCCCTCCACTCCCTCCCAGTCTCTGTTACACCGCTACACCACGTCCCTCTCTCTGTACCCCCCTCCACTTATATCTTTAATTCCTTACACCACCTCCCTGTCTCTGTAACCCCCTACACCCCCTCACTTACTCTGTAACCCCACTACACCCACTCCCTTTCTCTGTATTCCCTGCACCCCCTCCCTGTCTCTTTAACCCCCAGATCCCC
This sequence comes from Hemiscyllium ocellatum, assembly GCF_020745735.1. Lineage (NCBI taxonomy): Eukaryota > Metazoa > Chordata > Chondrichthyes > Orectolobiformes > Hemiscylliidae > Hemiscyllium > Hemiscyllium ocellatum. Next base: position 675,074 of record NC_083437.1, read on the forward strand.
TCCCTGTCTCTGAAACACCCTACACCGCCTCCCTGTCTCTGTAACCCCCAGACCCCCTTCCTATCTCTGTAACCCCCTACACCCCCTCCCAGTCTCTGTAACCCCCCTACACCACCTCCCTCTCTCTGTAACCCCACTACACCCCCTCCCTGTCTCTGTAATCCCGACATCACCTCCATGTATCTGTAACCCCCTACACCCCCTCACTATCTCTTTAACCCCCTACACCCCCTCCCTGTCTCTGTAACCCACTACCCCACCTCCCTGACTGTGTAACCCCCTACACCCCCTCCCTGTCTATGTAACCCCCTACACCCCCCTCCTCTCTCTGTAACCCCCTACACCCCCTCCCTGTCTCTGTAACCCCCCTACACCCCCTCCCTGTCTCTGTAACCCCCTGCACCCCCTCCCTGTCTCTGTTTCCCCCTACACCCCCTCCCTGTATCTGTAACCCCCTACACCCCCTCCCTGTCTCTGTAACACCCTACACCCCCTCCCTGTCTCTGTAACCCCCTACACCCCCTCCCTGTCTCTTTAACCCCCTACACCCCCTCCCTGTCTCAGTAACCCCCTACACCCCCTCCCTGTCTCTGTAACCCCCCTACACCCCCTCCCTGTCTCTTTAACCCCCCTACACCCCCTCCCTGTCTCAGTAACTCCCTACACCCCCTCCCTGTCTCTGTAACCCCCCTACACCCCCTCCTCTCTCTGTAACCCCCTACACCCCCTCCCTATCTCTGTAACCCGCTACACCCCCTCCCTGTCTCTGTAACCCCCTACACCCCCTCCCTGTCTCAGTAACCCCCTACACCCCCTCCCTGTCTCTTTAACCCCCCTACACCCCCTCCCTGTCTCTTTAACCCCCCTACACCCCCTCCCTGTCTCTTTAACCCCCCTACACCTCCTCCCTGTCTCTGTAACCCCCCTATACACACTCCTTATCTCTGTAAACCCCTACGACCCCTCCATGTCCCTGTAACCCCTACATTCCCTCCCTGTCTATGTTAACCCCCCTACACCCCCTTCCTATCTCTGTAACCCCCTACACCCCCTCCCTGTTTCTGTAAACCACTACACCCACTCCCTGTCTCTGTTACCCCCCTAAACCCACTCACTTTCTCTGTCATACCCTACACGCCCTCCCTCTCTCTGTAAACCCCTCCACCCCCCTCCCGGTCTCTGTAAACCCCTGTATCCCCTCCTTATCTCTGTAACCCCTTACAACCCCTCCCTGTCTCTGTTCCCCCCCACACCCCCTCACTATGTCTGTAACGCCCCACACCCACTCACTGTCTCTGTAACCCCCCTACATTCCCTCACTATCTCTGTAACCCCCTACACCCCCTCCGTATCTCTGTAAGCCCCCTACACCCCCTCCATGTCTCTGTGTCACCCCTCTACACACCCTCCCTGTCTCTGTAACCCCCTACATCCCCTCATTATCTCTGTAACCCCCTCTACAGCCACCCTGTCTCTATAACTCCATAAACCCCCTCCCTGTTTCGTTAACCCCCTACACTCCCGCCCAGTCTCTGTTAGCCCCCTGCACCACCGCCCTGCCTCTGTAACCCACTACACCGACTCCCTGTCTCTGTTACCCCCCTGAACCCACTCCCTTTCTCTTAAACCCCTACACCCCCTCCCTATCTCTTTAACCCCCAACACCCACTACCTGTCTCTGTAACCTCGTACACCCCTGCCCTGTCTCAATTAGCCCTACACCCCCTCACTATCTCTGTAACTCTCTACACCCCCTCCCTGTCATTGTATCCCCCGACACACCCTCCCTGTCTGTGTAACCCCCCTCTACCCCCTTCCTATCTCTGTAACCCCCCTACACCCCCCCATGTCCCTGTAACCCCTACATTCCCTCACTGTCTATGTTACCCCCCCCACACCCCCTCCTTCTCTCTGTAACCCCCCTACTCACCCTCCCTGTCTCTGTTATCCCCCTAAACCCACTCACTTTCTCTGTAAAACCTTACATGCCCCCCCATCTCTGTAACCCCCTATGCCCCCTCCCTCTCTCTGTAACCCCCTATAACCCCTCCCTGTCTCTGTCAACACCCTATACCCCTTCCTGTCTCTGTTTCCCCTACACCCCCTCACTATATCTGTAACTCCATACAACCCCTCCCTGTCTCTATAACCCCCTACACACCCTCCCTGTCTCTGTGACCACTCTGCACATCCTCACTATCCCTGTAACACCCTACCCCCCCTCCATGTCTCCATAACACCCCTACACCCTCTCACTATGTTTGTATATCTCTACACCCCCCGTTCTCTGTAAACCCCTTCACCCTCTCCCTATTTCTGTAACCCCCTACATCCCCTTTCTATCTCTGTACCACACTACACCCCCTCCCTGTCCCTGTTATCCCCCTACACCCCCTCCCTGTCCCTGTTACCCCCCTACACTCCCTCCCTGTCTCTGGTATCCCCCTAAACCCACTCACTTTCTCTGTAATATCCTACATGCCTTCCCTATCTCTGTAACCCCCTACACATCCTCCCTCTCTCTGTAAGCCCCTCCACCCCCTCCCGGTCTCTGTAAACCACTGCATCCCCTCCTTAACTCTGTAACCCCCGACATCCCCTCCCTGTCTCTTCAACCTCCTACACTCCCTCCCTGTCTCTGTAAAACCCTACCCCCACTCCCTTTCTCTGTAACACCCTACACCCCCTCCGTATCTCTGTAAAACCCTACCCCCACTCCCTGTCTCTGTAACACCCTACACCCCCTCCGTATCTCTGTAAAACCCTACACCCTCTCCCTGTCTCAGTTACCCCCATTATGTACACACACACACTTTCCAATATATACACACATACACACTCACCAGTATATGCACACTCACACTCACCGGTATATACACACACACACACTCTACAGTATATACAAATGCACTCGCCGGCATACATACACACACACACTCACTGGTATAAACACACACACACTGACCGGTATCTACACACACACTCACCGGTATTTACCCAGTCTCTCACCGGAATATATACACACACACTCACCAGGATATACACACACACACACTCACCAGTATATTCACACACACACTCACTGGCATACACACACACACACACACACACACACACACTCACTCACTGGTATAAACACACACAGACTGACCGGTATCTACACACACACACTCCCCGGTACATACACGCACACTCACTGGTATTTACCCAGTCTCTCACCAGTATATATACACACACACACACTCACCAGGATACACACACACACACACACACACACACACACACACACACACACACACACACTGGAATATACACACACACACACACACCAGTATACACACACACGCACACTCACCGGTATATATACACACACACACTCACCAGTAGCTACACACACTGGGCAGCACGGTGGCACAGTGGTTAGCACTGCTGCCTCACAGCACTTGAAGACCCGGGTTCAATTCCCGACTCAGGCGACTGACTGTGTGGAGTTTGCACGTTCTCCCCGTGTCAGCGTGGGTTTCCTCCGGGTGCTCCAGTTTCCTCCCACAGTCACAAAGATGTGCGGGTCAGGTGAATTGGCCATGCTAAATTGCCCGTAGTGTTAGGTAAGGGGTAAATGTAGGGGTATGGGTGGGTTTCGCTTTGGCGGGTCGGTGTGGACTTGTTGGGTCGAAGGGCCTGTTTCCACACTGTAAATCTAATCTAATCACTCTCACCAGTATATATACACACACTGCCCAGTATATACACACACACACTCACACTCACCGGTATATACACACACACACACACACACACACACACATACACACACACACACTGACCGGTAAATCCACATTCTCTCACCGGTATATACACACATACTCACCAGGATATACATACACACACTCTCACCGGTATATATACACTCACACATGCAAACACACATATACACACACACACTCACACACCGGTATATACACACACTCACCGGTATATACACACACACACACATACACCAATATATTCACACACACACACTGGTATTTATACACACTCACTCACTGGTATATACACACACACATACACTCACCAGTATATACACACAAACTCACTGGTATATGCACACACACTGACCGGTATCTACACACACACACACACACACACACACTCACCAGGATATACACACACACACACACACATACACACACACACCAATATATTCACACACACACACACTGATATATATACACACTCACTCACTGGTATATACACACTCCCCAGTACACATACACTCACCGGTATGTACACACAAACTCACTGGTATATGCACACACACTGACCTGTATCTACACACACACACTCACCAGAATATAAACACACACACACACAAGCACCAGTATATACACACACGCAGACACACACTCACCGGAATAAACACACACACACACTCACAGTTATATACACGCACACCCATGGGTATATATACACACACACACACACATGCCGGCATATACACACTCTCTCACTGGCATATACACACACTCTCACCAGTATATACACACTCACACACCAGGATACACACACACACGCGCACCGGTATTTACACACACGCTCACCGGTATATGCGCACAAACTCACCAGTATACACACACACACACACACACACACACACACACACACACACACACACACACACACACACACACACACACTCCTTTGCCCTTCTGCTGAACTCCGGGTGGTCACTTTGGGCTAATCTCCCTGAGCCTGTCAGGTTACTGTCTCTCACACCATGTGCCTGTCAGATGGTGTGTCTGGGAGAAGAAGGTTACTCATGGGCCTCAGATGACACTTGATGTGGATGTAATTCTCCAGATAATGAATCAGAACGGAACAGAGAGAGCAGAAGAAAGAACTTGCTGGGGAATTTGGGAAGTGGGATCATGAAACAGCATGTTATGCTCCTGCAGCGAAGGGGTCAAGAGTTCACAGAAGTGTGTGAGTGTCTGTGTCAGTGAGTGTGTGTGAGAGTGTGTGTGAGAGTGTGTGTGAATGTGTGTGTGGGTGTGAGAGTGTGTGCGTGTCAGTGTGTGTGAGTGTATATGAGTGTGAGTGTGAAAGTGTGTGTGTGATTGTGTGAGAGTTTGAGAGTGTATGTGTGTGTGAGTGTGTGTGTGAGTGTGTGTGTGTTCGGGTGTGTGTGTGTGTGAGTGTGAGTATGTGAGTGTGTGTGTGAGAGTGTGAGCGTATGGGTGTGTGTGAGTGTGTGTGAGTGTGTGTTTGAATGTGTGTGTCTGAGTGAGAGTGTGTGTGTTAGTGTGTGAGTGTGTGAGTGTGTGTGTGTGTGTGTCAGTGTGAGAGTGTGTGTGAATGTGTGTGAGTGTGTGTGTGAGAGTGTGTGTGTGAATGTGTGTGAGTGTGTGTGTGAGAGTGTGTGTGTGAGTGTGTGAGAGTGTGTATGTGTTTGTGTGTATGTGAGTGTGTGTGTGAGTGTTTGTGTGTGTGTCAGTGTGTGTGAGAGTGTGTATGTGTTTGTGTGTGTGTGTGAGTGTGTGTGAGAGAGTGTGTGTGTCTGAGTGAGAGTGTGTGTGTTAGTGTGTGAGTGTGTGAGTGTGTGAGTGGGTGTGTGGTTGTGAGTGTGTGTGTGTGAGTGTGTGTGAGAGAGAGTGTGTGTGTGAGTGTGTGTTTGTGAGAGTGTGTGAGTGTAAGTGTGTCTGAGTGAGAGTGTGTGTGTTAGTGTGTGAGTGTGTGTGTGGGTGTGTGTGAGTGTGTGTGTGAGTGTGTGAATGTGTGTGTGGGTGTGAGAGTGTGTGCGTGTCAGTGTGTGTGAGTGTATATGAGTGTGAGTGTGAAAGTGTGTGTGTGATTGTGTGAGAGTTTGAGAGTGTATGTGTGTGTGAGTGTGTGTGTGAGTGTGTGTGTGTTCGGGTGTGAGTGTGTGTGAGTGTGTGTGAGTATGTATGTGAGTGTGAGTACCTGAGTGTGTGTGTGAGAGTGTGAGCGTATGAGTGTGTGAGTGTGTGTGAGAGTGTGTCTGAGTGAGTGTGTGTGTGAGTGTGTGTGTGTTCGGGTGTGTGTGTGTGTTCGGGTGTGTGTGTGTGTTCGGGTGTGTGTGTGTGTGAGTGTGTGTGAGTATGTAGGTGAGTGTGAGTATGTGAGTGTGTGTGTGTGAGTGTGTGTGAGTGTGTGTTTGAATGTGTGTGTCTGAGTGAGAGTGTGTGTGTTAGTGTGTGAGTGTGTGTGTGTGAGAGTGTGTGTGAATGTGTGTGAGTGTGTGTGTGAGAGTGTGTGTGTGTGTGTGTGAGAGTGTGTATGTGTTTGTGTGTATGTGAGTGTGTGTGTGAGTGTTTGTGTGTGTGTCAGTGTGTGTGAGAGTGTGTATGTGTTTGTGTGTGTGTGTGAGTGTGTGTGAGAGAGTGTGTGTGTCTGAGTGAGAGTGTGTGTGTTAGTGTGTGAGTGGGTGTGTGGTTGTGAGTGTGTGTGTGTGAGTGTGTGTGAGAGAGAGTGTGTGTGTGAGTGTGTGTGAGAGAGAGTGTGTGAGTGTAAGTGTGTCTGAGTGAGAGTGTGTGTGTTAGTGTGTGAGTGTGTGTGTGGGTGTGTGGGTGTGAGTGTGTGTGTGTGTGCGAATGTGTGTTTGAGTGTGTGTGTGAAAGAGCGTGTGTGTGTGTGTGTGTGTGAGAGTGTGTGTGTGTATGTGTATGTTTGAGTATGTGTGTGTGAGTATGTGTGTGAGCGTGAATACGTGAGTGTGTGTGTGAGAGTGTGAGCGTATGGGTGTGTGTGAGTGTGTGTGTGAGTGTGTGTGAGTGTGAATGTGTCTGTGTGTGTGTGTGAGTGTGTGTGTGAGTGTATGTGTGAGTGTGTGTGTGAGTGTGTGTGTGAGTGTGTGTGTGAGTGTGTGTGTGAGTATGTGAGATAATGTGTATGAGTGTGTGAGTGTGAGTGTAAGTGTGTGTATGTATGTGTGTGAGTGTGAGTGTAAGTGTGTGTATGTATGTGTGTGAGTGTGTGTGTGCATGAGTGTGTTTGTTAGTGTGTGAGTGTATGTGTGTGAGAGTGTGTGTATAAGTGTGAGTCTGTATTAGCGTGGAGTGTGTGCATGTGTGTGTGTGTGTGTGAGTGAGTGTGCTTGTTTGTGAGTGTGTGTGTGTGAGCGAGAGTGTGTGTGTGTGAGCGAGAGTGTGTGTGAATGTGTGTGAGTGTGTGTGTGTGTGAGTGTGAGTGTGTGTGTGTGAGTGTGAGTGTGTGTGTGTGTGAGTGCCAACAACAGGAAATCCCCTGTGGAGTCGGGGTTTAACAGTCAGGATGTTCAGATACACTCTCAGTGTTGCACCATCGCTGAGTGAAATGAGGAAGTCTCTTCCTTCAGGCAGACTGCCCGCACTCTCTGTGTGTCTGTGAGTGTCTGTGTGTGTGTGTGAGCATCGGGGGGGGTCGATTTCAACAATGTGGGAACTGAAGGGGCTACTGACAGTCACCCTCTGCCTATCCTGGGGTAAGTAACTCCTCCCTGCTCTTCAACGGTGAGGTTGTCCTTCAGACAGAGACGGTGGGAAAGGGGTTGTTCTCTGGCATTAATGTCGAGTGCTCCTGCACTCAAATGAACAAGAGATCTATTCCTGCGACCGAAAGACCCAGGAGGTGATAGAGAGAGATACATACACACAGTCTCCCTCAGTGCACCTCCAAACAAGGTCAGGATCCATAACTCACCGACATGTTCAACATATCTGCACCCTTCATTTTCCGGAGTCATTCCCCAAACTAATCCCACTGACCCCACTTTCTCTCCCTGTAGCCCTGTAGCAGTCCCCAAACTAATTCCACTTCCCCCCATTCTGTCCGCACAGCCCTGTATTAGTCCCCAAACTAATCCCACTGCCACGCTCACTCCCCATAGCCCTGTATTAGTCCCCAAACTAATCCCACTGCCACGTTCTCTGTCCCCATAGCCCTGGGTCAATTCCCAAACTAATCCCACTGCCCCCGCTATCTCTCCATAGCCCTGGGTCAATCCCCAAACTAATCCCACTGCCCCCGCTATCTCTCCATAGCCCTGGGTCAATCCCCAAACTAATCCCACTGCCCCCGCTCTCGACCCATAGCCCTGTATCAGTCCCGACCTAATACCCATGCCCGTGCACTCACCCATAGCCCTGTATCCGTGCCCAAACTAATCACACTCTCTCTCCACAGCCCTGTATCAGTCCCCAAAATAATCCCACTGTCCCCGCACTCTCCCCATAGCCCTGTATCAATCCCCAAATTAATCCCACTGCCCCAACTCTCTCTCCCTATAGCCCTGTAGCAGTCCTGAAATTAATCCCACATCACCCGCTCTCTCCCCATAGCCCTGTATCAGTCCCCAAGCTAATCCCACTGCCCCCGTTCTCTCCCCATAGCACTGTATCAGTCCCCAAACTAATCCCACTTACCCCCGCTCTCTACCCATAGCCCTGTAGCAGTCCCCAAGCTAATCCCACTTTGCTTGCTCACTCCCCAGAGCCCAATATCAGTCCCCAAACTAATCCCACTGACATGCTCTCTGTCCCCATAGCCCTGTATCAGTCCCCAAACTAATCCCACTGTCCCCGCTCTCTCCCCATAGCCCTGAATCAGACCCCATTTAAACTGACTGTCACCGCACTCTCCCCATAGACCTGTATCAGTCCCAACTAATCCCACAGCCCCCACTCTCTCCCTATAACCCTGTATCCATCCCCAAACTTATCCCACTTTCCTCCGCTCTCTCCCCATAGTCCTGTATCGACCCCCAAACTAATCCCACTGTCCCCGCTCACTTCCCATAGCCCTGTATCAGACCACAAAATAATCCCACTGCGCCTGCTCTCTACCCAAAGCCCAGTATCAGTCCCCAAACTATTCCCACAGCCCACCCGCTCTCCCCAAAGCACTATATCTGTTCCCGAACTAATCCCACTGTCCCCGTTCTCTCCCCAAAGCCCTGTATCAATCCGAAAACGAATCCCACTGTCCCCGCGCTCTCCCCACAGCCCTGTATCAATCCCAAAACTAATCCCACTTCCCCACGCTCTCCCCATAGCCCTGTATCAGTCCCCAAACCAATCCCACTGCCCCAACTCTCTCTCCCTGTAGCCCTGTAGCAGTCCCCAAACTAATCCCACATCCCCCGCGTTCTCTCCATATCCCTGTATCAGTCCCCAAACTAATCCCACTGCCACGCTCTCTCTCCCCATAGCCCTGTATCAGTCCACAAACTAATTCCACTGTCCCCGCTCACTCCCCATAGCCCTGAATTAGACCCCATACTAAACTGACTGATACCGCATTCTCCCCATAGACCTGTATCAGTCCCAACTAATCCCACAGCCCCCACTCTCTCCCTATAACCCTGTATCCATCCCCAAACTTATCCCACTTTCCTCCGCTCTCTCCCCATAGCCCTGTATCGACTACCAAACTAATCCCACTGCCCCAACTCTCTCCCCATAGCCCTGTAGCAATCCCCAAACTAATCCCACTGTCGCCACTCTCTCTCAATATCTTTGTATCAGTTCTCAAACTAATCCCACTCTCCCCCGCTCTCTCTCCCTTTATCCCTTATCGACCCCCAAACAAATCCCACTGTCCCCCGCTCTCTCCCCATTGCCCTGTATCAGTCCCCAAACCAATCCCACGGCCCCAACTCTCTCTGCCTGTAGCCCTGTAGCAGTCGCCAAACTAATCCCACATCTCCCGCGCTCTCCCCATAGCCCTGGATCAATCCCAAAACTAATCCAACTTCCCCCCGCTCTCTACCCATAGCACTGTATCAGTTCCCAAGGTAATCCCACTGTCCTTGCTCACTCCCCAGAGCCCAGTATCAGTCCCAAACTAATCCCACTGCCACGCTCTCTGTCCCCATAGCACTGCATCAGTCCCCAAACTAATCCCACTGTCCCCGCTCACTCCCCATAGCCCTGAATCAGACACCATACTAAACCCAATGTCACCGCACTCTCCCCATAGACCTGTATCAGTCCCCAAACTAATCCCACAGCCCCCAAACTAATCCCACAGCCCACGCGCTCTCTCCCCATAGCACTATTTCTGTTCCCAAACTAATACCACTGTCCCCGCTCTCACTCCCCATAGCACTGTATCAGTCCCCAAACTAATCCCACTGCCCCAACTCTCTCTTCCCATAGCCCTGTATCAGTCCCAAAAATAATCCCACTGCCCCCCGTTCTCTCCCCATAGCCCTGTATCAGTCCCCAAACTAATTCCACGGACCCCGCTCTCCCCAGAGCCCTGTATCAGTCCCCAAACTAATCCCACTTCCCCCGCTCTCTCCCCATAGCCCTGTATCCGTCCCCAAACTAATCCCACTGCCCCCGCTCTCTCCCCATAGCCCTGTATCCGTCCCCAAAGTAATCCCACTGCCCCCGCTCTCTCCCCATAGCCCTGTATCCGTCCCCAAACTAATCTCACTGGCCCCCGCTCTCTCTCGCCATAGCTCTGTATCAGACCCCAAACTAATCCCACTCTCTCCCCACAGCCCTGTATCAGTCCCCAACTAATCCCACTGCTCCCGCTCTCCCCCCAAAGCCCTGTATCAATCCCAAAACTAATCCCAATTTCCCCCCGCTCTCTCCCCATAGCCCTGTATCAGTCCCAACTAATCCCACAGCCCCCACTCTCTCCCTATAACCCTGTATCCATCCCCAAACTTATCCCACTTTCCTCCGCTCTCTCCCCATAGTCCTGTATCGACCCCCAAACTAATCCCACTGTCCCCGCTCACTTCCCATAGCCCTGTATCAGACCACAAAATAATCCCACTGCGCCTGCTCTCTACCCAAAGCCCAGTATCAGTCCCCAAACTAATCCCACAGCCCACCCGCTCTCCCCAAAGCACTATATCTGTTCCCGAACTAATCCCACTGTCCCCGTTCTCTCCCCAAAGCCCTGTATCAATCCGAAAACGAATCCCACTGTCCCCGCGCTCTCCCCACAGCCCTGTATCAATCCCAAAACTAATCCCACTTCCCCACGCTCTCCCCATAGCCCTGTATCAGTCCCCAAACCAATCCCACTGCCCCAACTCTCTCTCCCTGTAGCCCTGTAGCAGTCCCCAAACTAATCCCACATCCCCCGCGTTCTCTCCATATCCCTGTATCAGTCCCCAAACTAATCCCACTTCCCCCCGCTCTCTACCCATAGCCCTGTATCAGTCCCCAAACTAATCCCACTTCCCCCCGCTCTCTACCCATAGCCCTGTATCAGTCCCCAAACTAATTCCACTGTCCCCGCTCACTCCCCATAGCCCTGAATTAGACCCCATACTAAACTGACTGATACCGCATTCTCCCCATAGACCTGTATCAGTCCCAACTAATCCCACAGCCCCCACTCTCTCCCTATAACCCTGTATCCATCCCCAAACTTATCCCACTTTCCTCCGCTCTCTCCCCATAGCCCTGTATCGACTACCAAACTAATCCCACTGCCCCAACTCTCTCCCCATAGCCCTGTAGCAATCCCCAAACTAATCCCACTGCGCCAACTCTCTCACCCCATAGCCCTGTAGCAATCCCCAAACTAATCCCACATCCCCCACTCTCTCCCCATAGTCCTGTATCAGTCCCCAAACTAATCCCACTGCCCTCGCGCTCTCCCCATAGCCCTGTATCAGACCACAAAATAATCCCACTGTCCCCCGCTCTCTACCCGGAGCCCAGTATCAGTCCCCAAAATAATCCCACTGTCACGCTCTCTGTCCCGATAGCACTGTATCAGTCCCCAAACTAATCCCACTGTCCCCGCTCTCTCCCCATAGCCCTGAATCAGACCCCATTTAAACTGACTGTCACCGCACTCTCCCCATAGACCTGTATCAGTCCCAACTAATCCCACAGCCCCCACTCTCTCCCTATAACCCTGTATCCATCCCCAAACTTATCCCACTTTCCTCCGCTCTCTCCCCATAGTCCTGTATCGACCCCCAAACTAATCCCACTGCCCCAACTCTCTCCCCATAGCCCTGTAGCAATCCCCAAACTAATCCCACATCACCCGTTCTCTCCCCATAGCACTGTATCAGTCCCCAAACTAATCCCACTGTCCCCGCTCACTTCCCATAGCCCTGTATCAGACCACAAAATAATCCCACTGCGCCTGCTCTCTACCCAAAGCCCAGTATCAGTCCCCAAACTAATCCCACAGCCCACCTGCTCTCCCCAAAGCACTATATCTGTTCCCGAACTAATCCCACTGTCCCCGTTCTCTCCCCAAAGCCCTGTATCAATCCGAAAACGAATCCCACTGTCCCCGCGCTCTCCCCATAGCCCTGTATCAATTCCAAAACTAATCCCACTTCCCCACGCTCTCCCCATAGCCCTGTATCAGTCCCCAAACCAATCCCACTGCCCCAACTCTCTCTCCCTGTAGCCCTGTAGCAGTCCCCAAACTAATCCCACATCCCCCGCGCTCTCTCCATAGCCCTGTATCAGTCCCCAAACTAATCCCACTTCCCCCCGCTCTCTACCCATAGCCCTGTATCAGTCCCCAAACTAATCCCACTTTCCTTGCTCACTCCCCATAGCCCTGTATCAGTCCCCAAACTAATCCCACTGCCACGCTCTCTCTCCCCATAGCCCTGTATCAGTCCACAAACTAATTCCACTGTCCCCGCTCACTCCCCATAGCCCTGAATTAGACCCCATACTAAACTGACTGATACCGCATTCTCCCCATAGACCTGTATCAGTCCCAACTAATCCCACAGCCCCCACTCTCTCCCTATAACCCTGTATCCATCCCCAAACTTATCCCACTTTCCTCCGCTCTCTCCCCATAGCCCTGTATCGACTACCAAACTAATCCCACTGCCCCAACTCTCTCCCCATAGCCCTGTAGCAATCCCCAAACTAATCCCACTGTCGCCACTCTCTCTCAATATCTTTGTATCAGTTCTCAAACTAATCCCACTCTCCCCCGCTCTCTCCCCATTGCCCTGTATCAGTCCCCAAACCAATCCCACGGCCCCAACTCTCTCTGCCTGTAGCCCTGTAGCAGTCGCCAAACTAATCCCACATCTCCCGCGCTCTCCCCATAGCCCTGGATCAATCCCAAAACTAATCCAACTTCCCCCCGCTCTCTACCCATAGCACTGTATCAGTTCCCAAGGTAATCCCACTGTCCTTGCTCACTCCCCAGAGCCCAGTATCAGTCCCAAACTAATCCCACTGCCACGCTCTCTGTCCCCATAGCACTGCATCAGTCCCCAAACTAATCCCACTGTCCCCGCTCACTCCCCATAGCCCTGAATCAGACACCATACTAAACCCAATGTCACCGCACTCTCCCCATAGACCTGTATCAGTCCCCAAACTAATCCCACAGCCCCCAAACTAATCCCACAGCCCATGCGCTCTCTCCCCATAGCACTATTTCTGTTCCCAAACTAATACCACTGTCCCCGCTCTCACTCCCCATAGCACTGTATCAGTCCCCAAACTAATCCCACTGCCCCAACTCTCTCTTCCCATAGCCCTGTATCAGTCCCAAAAATAATCCCACTGCCCCCCGTTCTCTCCCCATAGCCCTGTATCAGTCCCCAAACTAATTCCACGGACCCCGCTCTCCCCAGAGCCCTGTATCAGTCCCCAAACTAATCCCACTTCCCCCCGCTCTCTCCCCATAGCCCTGTATCCGTCCCCAAACTAATCCCACTGCCCCCGCTCTCTCCCCATAGCCCTGTATCCGTCCCCAAAGTAATCCCACTGCCCCCGCTCTCTCCCCATAGCCCTGTATCCGTCCCCAAACTAATCTCACTGGCCCCCGCTCTCTCTCGCCATAGCTCTGTATCAGACCCCAAACTAATCCCACTCTCTCCCCACAGCCCTGTATCAGTCCCCAACTAATCCCACTGCTCCCGCTCTCCCCCCAAAGCCCTGTATCAATCCCAAAACTAATCCCACTGTCCCCCCGCTCTCTCCCCATAGCCCTGTATCAGTCCCCAAGCTAATCCCACTATCCTTGCTCACTCCCCAGAACCCAGTATCAGTCCCCAAATTAATTCCACTGCCCCGCGCTCTCCCCATAGCCCTGTATCAGTCCCCAAAATAATCCCACTGCCCCCTCTCTCTCCCCATAGCCCTGTATCAGTCCCCAAACTAATCCCACTGCCCCCTTTCTCTCCCCATAGCCCTGTATCAGTCCCCAAAATAATCCCACTGCCCCCTCTCTCTCCCCATAGCCCTGTATCAGTCCCCAAACTAATCCCACATGCCCCCGCTCTCTCCCCATAGCCCTGTATCAGTCCCCAAACTAATTACACTGCCCCCGCTCAATCCCCATAGCCCGGAATCAGACCCCAAACTAATCCCAATGCCCCGCTCTCTCTCCTCAAAGCCCTGTATCAGACCCCAACATAATCCCACTGCCCCCGTGCACTCCCCATAGCCCTGTATCAATCACCAAACCAATCCCACTGCCCCAACTCTCTCTCCCTGTAGTCCTGTAGCAGTCCCCAAACTAATCCCACATCCCCCGCGCTCTCCCCATAGCCCTGTGTCAATCCCCAAACTAATCCCACTGTCCCCACGCTCTCCCCATAGCCCTGTATCAGTCCCCAAACTAATCCCACTTTCCTTGCTCACTCCCCATAGCCCTGTATCAGTCCCCAAACTAATTACACTGTCCCCGCTCTCTCCCCATAGCCCTGAATCAGACCCCATACTAAACCCACTGTCACCGCACTCTCTGCATAGACCTGTATCAGTCCCAAACTAATCCCACAGCCCCCACTCTCCCCCTATAACCCTGTATCAATCCCCAAACTAATCCCACTGCCCCGCTCTCTCTCCCCATAGCCCTGGGTCAATCCCCAAACTAATCCCACTGTCCCCACTCTCTCCACATAGCCCTGTATCAATCCCCAAACTAATCCCACTGTGCCAACTCTCTCACCCCATAGCCCTGTAGCAATCCCCAAACTAATCCCACATCCCCCATTCTCTCCCCATAGTCCTGTATCAGTCCCCAAACTAATCCCACTGTCCCCGCGCTCTCCCCATAGCCCTGTATCAGACCCCAAAATAATCCCACTGCCACGCTCTCTGTCCCCATAGCACTGTATCAGTCCCCAAACTAATCCCACTGTCCCTGCTCACTCCCCATAGCCGTGAATCAGACCCCATTCTAAACCCACTGTCACCGCACTCTCCCCATAGACCTGTATCAGTCCCCAATCTAATCCCACAGCCCACCTGCTCTCTCCCCAAAGCACTATATCTGTTCCCGAACTAATCCCACTGTCCCCGCTCTCTTCCCCATAGTCCTGTATTAATCCCCAAACTAATCCCACTGTCCCCACTCTCTCCCCATAGCCGGTATCAGTCTCCAAACTAATCCCACTTCCCTCCACTCTCTACCCATAGCCCTGTATCAGTCCCCAAACTAATTCCACTGTCCCTGCTCACTCCCCATAGCCCTGAATCAGACCTCATACTAAACCCACTGTCCCCACTCTCCCCCTATAGCCCTGTATCCATCCCCAAACTAATTCCTCTGCCCCGCTCTCTCTCCCCATAGCCCTGGTTCAATCCCCAAACTTATCCCACTGCCCCAACTCTTTTTCCCCATAGCCCTGTATATGACCCCAAACTAATCCCACTGCCCCCGCTCTCTCCCCTAGCACTGTATCAGTTCCCAAACTAATCCAACTGTCCCCGTTCTCTCCCCATCGCCCTGTATCAGTCTCCAAACTAATCCCACAGCCCCCGCTCTCTCCCCATAGCTCTGTAAAAGTCCCCAAACAAATCCCACTGCCACGCTCTCTCTCCCAATAGCCCTGTATCAATCCCCAAACTAATCTCACTACCCCACACTCCCACTACCCATAGCCCTGTATCAGTCTCCAAAATAATTCCACTGCCCCCGCTCCCTCCCCATAGCACTGTATCAATCCCCAAACTAATCCCACTTTCCCCGAACTCTCCCCATAGCCCTCTATCAGTCCCCAAACTTATCCCACTGTCCCGTCTTCTCCCCATAGCCCTGTATCAGTCTCCAAACTAATCCCACATCCCCCGTTCTCTCCCCATAGCCCTGTATCAGTCCCCAAACTAATCCCACATCCCCCGCTCCCACCCCAAAGCCCTGAATCAGTCCCCAAACTAATCCCACTGCTCCCGCTCACTCCCCATAGCCCTGTGTCAGTTCCCAAACTAATCCAATTGTCCCCGGTCTCTCCCCGTAGCCCTGTATCAGCCCCCAAACTAATTCCACTGCCCCCGGTCTCTCCCCTAGCCCTGTATCAGTCCCCAAACTAATCCCACTGCCCCGCTCTCGCCCCCATAGCCCTGTATCAGTCACCAAACAAATCCCACTGCCACTCGCTCTCTCTCCCCACAGCCCTGTATGAGTCCCCATACAAATCCCACATCCCGCGCTCCCTCCACATCGCCCTATATCTGTTCCCAAACTAATCCCAAATCCCCCGATCTCTCCCCGTAGCCCTGCATCAGTCCCCAAACTAATCCCACGGTCCTCGCTCTCTCCCCATAGCCCTGCATAAGTCCCCAAACTAATCCCACTGCCCCCGGTCTCTCCCCTAGCACTGTATCAGTTCCCAAACTAATCCCACTGCCCCCGCTCTCTCCTCATAGCCCTGTATCAATCCCCAAACTAATCCCACTACCCCACACTCTCACTACCCATAGCCCTGTATCAGTCCCCAAACTTATCCCACTGCCCTGTCTTATCCCCATAGACCTGTATCAGTCCCCAAATTAACCTCACTGATCCCGCTCTGTCTCCCCATAACCCTGTATCAGTCCCCACCTAAACCAGCTGCTCTCACCCATAGCCCTGCATCAATCCCCAAACTATTCCTTCTGCCCCCGCTCTCCTCATAGCCCGGCATCAGTCCCCAAACTAATCCCACATCCCCCGCTCTCTCCCCATAGCCCTGTATCAGTCTGCAAACTGATCCCACTATCCCACTAACCCCCCAAAGCCCTTTATCAGTCCCGAAACTTATCCCAATGCGCCCAGTGTCTCGCCCCATAGCCCGGTATCCATCCCCAAACTAATCCCAGGGTCCCCGCTCTCTCCCCATAGCCCTGTATCAGCCCCAAACTAATCCCACTGCCCCTTGCTCTCTCTCCCCACAGCCCTGTATGAGTCTCCAAACTAATCCCACTGTCCCCGCTCTCCCCATACCACTGTATCAGTCCCTAAAATAATTCCACTGCCCCCGCTCCCTCCCCATAGCACTGTATCAGTCCCCAAACTAATCCCACTGTCCCCGCTGTCTCCCCATAACCCTGTATCAGTCCCCAAACTAATCCCACATCCCCGGCTCCCTCCCCAAAGCCCTGTATCAGTCCCCAAACTAATCCCACGGTCCCCGCTCTCTCCCCATTGCTCTGTATATGTCCCCAAACAAATCCCACTGGCCCCGGTCTCTCCCCGTAGCCCTGCATCAGTCCCCAAACTAATCCCACGGTCCTCGCTCTCTCTCCATAGCCCTGCATCAGTCCCCAAATTAATCGCACTGCCCCTCGCTCTCTCCCCATAGCCCTGTATCAATCCCCAAACTAATCCCACTGTCACCGCGCTCTCCCCATAGCCCTGTATCAGGCCCCAAACTAATCCCACTGTCTTCGCTCTATCTCCCCATGGCTCTGTATTAGTCCCCAAACTAATCCCACTGCGCCAGCTCTCTCCCCCCAAAGCCATGTATCCATCCCCAAACGAATCCCACTGCCCCGCTCTCTCTCCCCATAGCCCTGTATCAGCCCCAAACTAATCCCACTGTCCCTCGCTCTCTCTCCCCATAGCCCTGTATGAGTCCCCATACAAATCCCACATCCCACGCTCTCTCCCCATTGCCCTATATCTGTTCCCAAACTAATCCCACTGTCCCCACTCTCTCCCTATAGCCCTGTATCAGTCCCCAAACTAATCCCACTGTCCCCTGATCTCTCCCCATAGCCCTGTATCAGTCCCAAAACTAATCCAACTTCCACACTCTCTCACCCCATAGCCCTGTATCGATCCCCAAACTAATCCCACTGACCCCCGGGTACACCCCATAGCCCTGTATGAATCCCCAAACTAATCCCACTACCCCACAGTCTCACTCCCCATAGCCTTGTATCAGTCCCCAAACAATTCCGACTATCACTGCGCTCTCCCTATAGCCCTGTATCAGTCCACAAACTAATCCCACTGTCCCCGTTCTCTCCCCATAGCCCAATATCAGTCCCCAAACTAATCCCACTGCCCCCGCTCTCTCCCCATAGCCCTGTATCCGTCCCCAAAGTAATCCCACTGCCCCCGCTCTCTCCCCATAGCCCTGTATCTGTCCCCAAACTAATCTCACTGGCCCCCGCTCTCTCTCGCCATAGCTCTGTATCAGACCCCAAACTAATCCCACTCTCTCCCCACAGCCCTGTATCAGTCCCCAACTAATCCCACTGCTCCCGCTCTCCCCCCAAAGCCCTGTATCAATCCCAAAACTAATCCCAATTTCCCCCCGCTCTCTCCCCATAGCCCTGTATCAGTCCCCAAGCTAATCCCACTGTCCTTGCTCACTCCCCAGAACCCAGTATCAGTCCCCAAATTAATTCCACTGCCCCGCGCTCTCCCCATAGCCCTGTATCAGTCCCCAAAATAATCCCACTGCCCCCTCTCTCTCCCCATAGCCCTGTATCAGTCCCCAAACTAATCCCACTGTCCCCACTCTCTCCCCATAGCCGGTATCAGTCTCCAAACTAATCCCACTTCCCTCCACTCTCTACCCATAGCCCTGTATCAGTCCCCAAACTAATTCCACTGTCCCTGCTCACTCCCCATAGCCCTGAATCAGACCTCATACTAAACCCACTGTCCCCACTCTCCCCCTATAGCCCTGTATCCATCCCCAAACTAATTCCTCTGCCCCGCTCTCTCTCCCCATAGCCCTGGTTCAATCCCCAAACTTATCCCACTGCCCCAACTCTTTTTCCCCATAGCCCTGTATATGACCCCAAACTAATCCCACTGCCCCCGCTCTCTCCCCTAGCACTGTATCAGTTCCCAAACTAATCCAACTGTCCCCGTTCTCTCCCCATCGCCCTGTATCAGTCTCCAAACTAATCCCACAGCCCCCGCTCTCTCCCCATAGCTCTGTAAAAGTCCCCAAACAAATCCCACTGCCACGCTCTCTCTCCCAATAGCCCTGTATCAATCCCCAAACTAATCTCACTACCCCACACTCCCACTACCCATAGACCTGTATCAGTCTCCAAAATAATTCCACTGCCCCCGCTCCCTCCCCATAGCACTGTATCAATCCCCAAACTAATCCCACTTTCCCCGAACTCTCCCCATAGCCCTCTATCAGTCCCCAAACTTATCCCACTGTCCCGTCTTCTCCCCATAGCCCTGTATCACTCTCCAAACTAATCCCACATCCCCCGTTCTCTCCCCATAGCCCTGTATCAGTCCCCAAACTAATCCCACATCCCCCGCTCCCACCCCAAAGCCCTGAATCAGTCCCCAAACTAATCCCACTGCTCCCGCTCACTCCCCATAGCCCTGTGTCAGTCCCCAAACTAATCCCACGGTCCCCGCTCTCTCCCCATTGCTCTGTATATGTCCCCAAACAAATCCCACTGGCCCCGGTCTCTCCCCGTAGCCCTGCATCAGTCCCCAAACTAATCCCACGGTCCTCGCTCTCTCTCCATAGCCCTGCATCAGTCCCCAAATTAATCGCACTGCCCCTCGCTCTCTCCCCATAGCCCTGTATCAATCCCCAAACTAATCCCACTGTCACCGCGCTCTCCCCATAGCCCTGTATCAGGCCCCAAACTAATCCCACTGTCTTCGCTCTATCTCCCCATGGCTCTGTATTAGTCCCCAAACTAATCCCACTGCGCCAGCTCTCTCCCCCCAAAGCCATGTATCCATCCCCAAACGAATCCCACTGCCCCGCTCTCTCTCCCCATAGCCCTGTATCAGCCCCAAACTAATCCCACTGTCCCTCGCTCTCTCTCCCCATAGCCCTGTATGAGTCCCCATACAAATCCCACATCCCACGCTCTCTCCCCATTGCCCTATATCTGTTCCCAAACTAATCCCACTGTCCCCACTCTCTCCCTATAGCCCTGTATCAGTCCCCAAACTAATCCCACTGTCCCCTGATCTCTCCCCATAGCCCTGTATCAGTCCCAAAACTAATCCAACTTCCACACTCTCTCACCCCATAGCCCTGTATCGATCCCCAAACTAATCCCACTGACCCCCGGGTACACCCCATAGCCCTGTATGAATCCCCAAACTAATCCCACTACCCCACAGTCTCACTCCCCATAGCCTTGTATCAGTCCCCAAACAATTCCGACTATCACTGCGCTCTCCCTATAGCCCTGTATCAGTCCACAAACTAATCCCACTGTCCCCGTTCTCTCCCCATAGCCCAATATCAGTCCCCAAACTAATCCCACTGCCCCCGCTCTCTCCCCATAGCCCTGTATCCGTCCCCAAAGTAATCCCACTGCCCCCGCTCTCTCCCCATAGCCCTGTATCTGTCCCCAAACTAATCTCACTGGCCCCCGCTCTCTCTCGCCATAGCTCTGTATCAGACCCCAAACTAATCCCACTCTCTCCCCACAGCCCTGTATCAGTCCCCAACTAATCCCACTGCTCTCGCTCTCCCCCCAAAGCCCTGTATCAATCCCAAAACTAATCCCAATTTCCCCCCGCTCTCTCCCCATAGCCCTGTATCAGTCCCCAAGCTAATCCCACTGTCCTTGCTCACTCCCCAGAACCCAGTATCAGTCCCCAAATTAATTCCACTGCCCCGCGCTCTCCCCATAGCCCTGTATCAGTCCCCAAAATAATCCCACTGCCCCCTCTCTCTCCCCATAGCCCTGTATCAGTCCCCAAACTAATCCCACTGTCCCCACTCTCTCCCCATAGCCGGTATCAGTCTCCAAACTAATCCCACTTCCCTCCACTCTCTACCCATAGCCCTGTATCAGTCCCCAAACTAATCCCACTGTCCCTGCTCACTCCCCATAGCCCTGAATCAGACCTCATACTAAACCCACTGTCCCCACTCTCCCCCTATAGCCCTGTATCCATCCCCAAACTAATTCCTCTGCCCCGCTCTCTCTCCCCATAGCCCTGGTTCAATCCCCAAACTTATCCCACTGCCCCAACTCTTTTTCCCCATAGCCCTGTATATGACCCCAAACTAATCCCACTGCCCCCGCTCTCTCCCCTAGCACTGTATCAGTTCCCAAACTAATCCAACTGTCCCCGTTCTCTCCCCATCGCCCTGTATCAGTCTCCAAACTAATCCCACAGCCCCCGCTCTCTCCCCATAGCTCTGTAAAAGTCCCCAAACAAATCCCACTGCCACGCTCTCTCTCCCAATAGCCCTGTATCAATCCCCAAACTAATCTCACTACCCCACACTCCCACTACCCATAGACCTGTATCAGTCTCCAAAATAATTCCACTGCCCCCGCTCCCTCCCCATAGCACTGTATCAATCCCCAAACTAATCCCACTTTCCCCGAACTCTCCCCATAGCCCTCTATCAGTCCCCAAACTTATCCCACTGTCCCGTCTTCTCCCCATAGCCCTGTATCACTCTCCAAACTAATCCCACATCCCCCGTTCTCTCCCCATAGCCCTGTATCAGTCCCCAAACTAATCCCACATCCCCCGCTCCCACCCCAAAGCCCTGAATCAGTCCCCAAACTAATCCCACTGCTCCCGCTCACTCCCCATAGCCCTGTGTCAGTCCCCAAACTAATCCCACGGTCCCCGCTCTCTCCCCATTGCTCTGTATATGTCCCCAAACAAATCCCACTGGCCCCGGTCTCTCCCCGTAGCCCTGCATCAGTCCCCAAACTAATCCCACGGTCCTCGCTCTCTCTCCATAGCCCTGCATCAGTCCCCAAATTAATCGCACTGCCCCTCGCTCTCTCCCCATAGCCCTGTATCAATCCCCAAACTAATCCCACTGTCACCGCGCTCTCCCCATAGCCCTGTATCAGGCCCCAAACTAATCCCACTGTCTTCGCTCTATCTCCCCATGGCTCTGTATTAGTCCCCAAACTAATCCCACTGCGCCAGCTCTCTCCCCACAAAGCCATGTATCCATCCCCAAACGAATCCCACTGCCCCGCTCTCTCTCCCCATAGCCCTGTATCAGCCCCAAACTAATCCCACTGTCCCTCGCTCTCTCTCCCCATAGCCCTGTATGAGTCCCCATACAAATCCCACATCCCACGCTCTCTCCCCATTGCCCTATATCTGTTCCCAAACTAATCCCACTGTCCCCACTCTCTCCCTATAGCCCTGTATCAGTCCCCAAACTAATCCCACTGTCCCCTGATCTCTCCCCATAGCCCTGTATCAGTCCCAAAACTAATCCAACTTCCACACTCTCTCACCCCATAGCCCTGTATCGATCCCCAAACTAATCCCACTGACCCCCGGGTACACCCCATAGCCCTGTATGAATCCCCAAACTAATCCCACTACCCCACAGTCTCACTCCCCATAGCCTTGTATCAGTCCCCAAACAATTCCGACTATCACTGCGCTCTCCCTATAGCCCTGTATCAGTCCACAAACTAATCCCACTGTCCCCGTTCTCTCCCCATAGCCCAATATCAGTCCCCAAACTAATCCCACTGCCCCCGCTCTCTCCCCATAGCCCTGTATCCGTCCCCAAAGTAATCCCACTGCCCCCGCTCTCTCCCCATAGCCCTGTATCTGTCCCCAAACTAATCTCACTGGCCCCCGCTCTCTCTCGCCATAGCTCTGTATCAGACCCCAAACTAATCCCACTCTCTCCCCACAGCCCTGTATCAGTCCCCAACTAATCCCACTGCTCCCGCTCTCCCCCCAAAGCCCTGTATCAATCCCAAAACTAATCCCAATTTCCCCCCGCTCTCTCCCCATAGCCCTGTATCAGTCCCCAAGCTAATCCCACTGTCCTTGCTCACTCCCCAGAACCCAGTATCAGTCCCCAAATTAATTCCACTGCCCCGCGCTCTCCCCATAGCCCTGTATCAGTCCCCAAAATAATCCCACTGCCCCCTCTCTCTCCCCATAGCCCTGTATCAGTCCCCAAACTAATCCCACTGTCCCCACTCTCTCCCCATAGCCGGTATCAGTCTCCAAACTAATCCCACTTCCCTCCACTCTCTACCCATAGCCCTGTATCAGTCCCCAAACTAATTCCACTGTCCCTGCTCACTCCCCATAGCCCTGAATCAGACCTCATACTAAACCCACTGTCCCCACTCTCCCCCTATAGCCCTGTATCCATCCCCAAACTAATTCCTCTGCCCCGCTCTCTCTCCCCATAGCCCTGGTTCAATCCCCAAACTTATCCCACTGCCCCAACTCTTTTTCCCCATAGCCCTGTATATGACCCCAAACTAATCCCACTGCCCCCGCTCTCTCCCCTAGCACTGTATCAGTTCCCAAACTAATCCAACTGTCCCCGTTCTCTCCCCATCGCCCTGTATCAGTCTCCAAACTAATCCCACAGCCCCCGCTCTCTCCCCATAGCTCTGTAAAAGTCCCCAAACAAATCCCACTGCCACGCTCTCTCTCCCAATAGCCCTGTATCAATCCCCAAACTAATCTCACTACCCCACACTCCCACTACCCATAGCCCTGTATCAGTCTCCAAAATAATTCCACTGCCCCCGCTCTCTCCCCATAGCACTGTATCAATCCCCAAACTAATCCCACTTTCCCCGAACTCTCCCCATAGCCCTCTATCAGTCCCCAAACTTATCCCACTGTCCCGTCTTCTCCCCATAGCCCTGTATCAGTCTCCAAACTAATCCCACATCCCCCGTTCTCTCCCCATAGCCCTGTATCAGTCCCCAAACTAATCCCACATCCCCCGCTCCCACCCCAAAGCCCTGAATCAGTCCCCAAACTAATCCCACTGCTCCCGCTCACTCCCCATAGCCCTGTATATGTCCCCAAACTAATCCCACTGCTCCCGTTCTCTCCCCATAGCCCTGTGTCAGTTCCCAAACTAATCCAATTGTCCCCGGTCTCTCCCCATAGCCCTGTATCAGTCCCCAAACTAATCCCACTGCCCCGCTCTCGCCCCCATAGCCCTGTATCAGTCACCAAACAAATCCCACTGCCACTCGCTCTCTCTCCCCACAGCCCTGTATGAGTCCCCATACAAATCCCACATCCCGCGCTCCCTCCACATCGCCCTATATCTGTTCCCAAACTAATCCCAAATCCCCCGATCTCTCCCCGTAGCCCTGCATCAGTCCCCAAACTAATCCCACGGTCCTCGCTCTCTCCCCATAGCCCTGCATAAGTCCCCAAACTAATCCCACTGCCCCCGGTCTCTCCCCTAGCACTGTATCAGTTCCCAAACTAATCCCACTGCCCCCGCTCTCTCCTCATAGCCCTGTATCAATCCCCAAACTAATCCCACTACCCCACACTCTCACTACCCATAGCCCTGTATCAGTCCCCAAACTTATCCCACTGCCCTGTCTTATCCCCATAGACCTGTATCAGTCCCCAAATTAACCTCACTGATCCCGCTCTGTCTCCCCATAACCCTGTATCAGTCCCCACCTAAACCAGCTGCTCTCACCCATAGCCCTGCATCAATCCCCAAACTATTCCTTCTGCCCCCGCTCTCCTCATAGCCCGGCATCAGTCCCCAAACTAATCCCACATCCCCCGCTCTCTCCCCATAGCCCTGTATCAGTCTGCAAACTGATCCCACTATCCCACTAACCCCCCAAAGCCCTTTATCAGTCCCGAAACTTATCCCAATGCGCCCAGTGTCTCGCCCCATAGCCCGGTATCCATCCCCAAACTAATCCCAGGGTCCCCGCTCTCTCCCCATAGCCCTGTATCAGCCCCAAACTAATCCCACTGCCCCTTGCTCTCTCTCCCCACAGCCCTGTATGAGTCTCCAAACTAATCCCACTGTCCCCGCTCTCCCCATACCACTGTATCAGTCCCCAAACTAATCCCACTGTCCCCGCTGTCTCCCCATAACCCTGTATCAGTCCCCAAACTAATCCCACATCCCCGGCTCCCTCCCCAAAGCCCTGTATCATTCCCCAAACTAATCCCACGGTCCCCGCTCTCTCCCCATTGCTCTGTATATGTCCCCAAACAAATCCCACTGGCCCCGGTCTCTCCCCGTAGCCCTGCATCAGTCCCCAAACTAATCCCACGGTCCTCGCTCTCTCTCCATAGCCCTGCATCAGTCCCCAAATTAATCGCACTGCCCCTCGCTCTCTCCCCATAGCCCTGTATCAATCCCCAAACTAATCCCACTGTCACCGCGCTCTCCCCATAGCCCTGTATCAGGCCCCAAACTAATCCCACTGTCTTCGCTCTATCTCCCCATGGCTCTGTATTAGTCCCCAAACTAATCCCACTGCGCCAGCTCTCTCCCCCCAAAGCCATGTATCCATCACCAAACGAATCCCACTGCCCCGCTCTCTCTCCCCATAGCCCTGTATCAGCCCCAAACTAATCCCACTGTCCCTCGCTCTCTCTCCCCATAGCCCTGTATGAGTCCCCATACAAATCCCACATCCCACGCTCTCTCCCCATTGCCCTATATCTGTTCCCAAACTAATCCCACTGTCCCCACTCTCTCCCCATAGCCCTGTATCAGTCCCCAAACTAATCCCACTGTCCCCTGATCTCTCCCCATAGCCCTGTATCAGTCCCAAAACTAATCCAACTTCCACACTCTCTCACCCCATAGCCCTGTATCGATCCCCAAACTAATCCCACTGACCCCCGGGTGCACCCCATAGCCCTGTATGAATCCCCAAACTAATCCCACTACCCCACAGTCTCACTCCCCATAGCCTTGTATCAGTCCCCAAACAATTCCGACTATCACTGCGCTCTCCCTATAGCCCTGTATCAGTCCACAAACTAATCCCACTGTCCCCGTTCTCTCCCCATAGCCCAATATCAGTCCCCAAACTAATCCCACTGCCCCCGCTCTCTCCCCATAGCCCTGTATCCGTCCCCAAAGTAATCCCACTGCCCCCGCTCTCTCCCCATAGCCCTGTATCTGTCCCCAAACTAATCTCACTGGCCCCCGCTCTCTCTCGCCATAGCTCTGTATCAGACCCCAAACTAATCCCACTCTCTCCCCACAGCCCTGTATCAGTCCCCAACTAATCCCACTGCTCCCGCTCTCCCCCCAAAGCCCTGTATCAATCCCAAAACTAATCCCAATTTCCCCCGCTCTCTCCCCATAGCCCTGTATCAGTCCCCAAGCTAATCCCACTGTCCTTGCTCACTCCCCAGAACCCAGTATCAGTCCCCAAATTAATTCCACTGCCCCGCGCGCGCCCCATAGCCCTGTATCAGTCCCCAAAATAATCCCACTGCCCCCTCTCTCTCCCCATAGCCCTGTATCAGTCCCCAAACTAATCCCACTGTCCCCACTCTCTCCCCATAGCCGGTATCAGTCTCCAAACTAATCCCACTTCCCTCCACTCTCTACCCATAGCCCTGTATCAGTCCCCAAACTAATTCCACTGTCCCTGCTCACTCCCCATAGCCCTGAATCAGACCTCATACTAAACCCACTGTCCCCACTCTCCCCCTATAGCCCTGTATCCATCCCCAAACTAATTCCTCTGCCCCGCTCTCTCTCCCCATAGCCCTGGTTCAATCCCCAAACTTATCCCACTGCCCCAACTCTTTTTCCCCATAGCCCTGTATATGACCCCAAACTAATCCCACTGCCCCCGCTCTCTCCCCTAGCACTGTATCAGTTCCCAAACTAATCCAACTGTCCCCGTTCTCTCCCCATCGCCCTGTATCAGTCTCCAAACTAATCCCACAGCCCCCGCTCTCTCCCCATAGCTCTGTAAAAGTCCCCAAACAAATCCCACTGCCACGCTCTCTCTCCCAATAGCCCTGTATCAATCCCCAAACTAATCTCACTACCCCACACTCCCACTACCCATAGCCCTGTATCAGTCTCCAAAATAATTCCACTGCCCCCGCTCCCTCCCCATAGCACTGTATCAATCCCCAAACTAATCCCACTTTCCCCGAACTCTCCCCATAGCCCTCTATCAGTCCCCAAACTTATCCCACTGTCCCGTCTTCTCCCCATAGCCCTGTATCAGTCTCCAAACTAATCCCACATCCCCCGTTCTCTCCCCATAGCCCTGTATCAGTCCCCAAACTAATCCCACATCCCCCGCTCCCACCCCAAAGCCCTGAATCAGTCCCCAAACTAATCCCACTGCTCCCGCTCACTCCCCATAGCCCTGTATATGTCCCCAAACTAATCCCACTGCTCCCGTTCTCTCCCCATAGCCCTGTGTCAGTTCCCAAACTAATCCAATTGTCCCCGGTCTCTCCCCATAGCCCTGTATCAGTCCCCAAACTAATCCCACTGCCCCGCTCTCGCCCCCATAGCCCTGTATCAGTCACCAAACAAATCCCACTGCCACTCGCTCTCTCTCCCCACAGCCCTGTATGAGTCCCCATACAAATCCCACATCCCGCGCTCCCTCCACATCGCCCTATATCTGTTCCCAAACTAATCCCAAATCCCCCGATCTCTCCCCGTAGCCCTGCATCAGTCCCCAAACTAATCCCACGGTCCTCGCTCTCTCCCCATAGCCCTGCATCAGTCCCCAAACTAATCCCACTGCCCCCGGTCTCTCCCCTAGCACTGTATCAGTTCCCAAACTAATCCCACTGCCCCCGCTCTCTCCTCATAGCCCTGTATCAATCCCCAAACTAATCCCACTACCCCACACTCTCACTACCCATAGCCCTGTATCAGTCCCCAAACTTATCCCACTGCCCTGTCTTATCCCCATAGACCTGTATCAGTCCCCAAATTAACCTCACTGATCCCGCTCTGTCTCCCCATAACCCTGTATCAGTCCCCACCTAAACCAGCTGCTCTCACCCATAGCCCTGCATCAATCCCCAAACTATTCCTTCTGCCCCCGCTCTCCTCATAGCCCGGCATCAGTCCCCAAACTAATCCCACATCCCCCGCTCTCTCCCCATAGCCCTGTATCAGTCTGCAAACTGATCCCACTATCCCACTAACCCCCCAAAGCCCTTTATCAGTCCCGAAACTTATCCCAATGCGCCCAGTGTCTCGCCCCATAGCCCGGTATCCATCCCCAAACTAATCCCAGGGTCCCCGCTCTCTCCCCATAGCCCTGTATGAGTCTCCAAACTAATCCCACTGTCCCCGCTCTCCCCATACCACTGTATCAGTCCCTAAAATAATTCCACTGCCCCCGCTCCCGCCCCATAGCACTGTATCAGTCCCCAAACTAATCCCACTGTCCCCGCTCTCTCCCCATAGCCCTGTATCAGTCTGCAAACTAATCCCACATCCCCTGCTCCCTCCCCATAGCCCTATATCTATTCCCAAACTAATCCCACTGCCCCCCGCTCTCTCCCCATCGCCATGTATCGACCCCCACACTAATCGCACTGTCCCCCGCTCTCTCCCCATAGCCCTGTAGCAGTCCCTAAACTAATCCCACTGCCCCAATCTCTCCCCATAGACCTGTATCGATCACCAAACTAATCCCACTGCCCCCACTCTCTCCCCATAGCCCTGTATGTCTCCAAACTAATCCCACGATCCCCGCTCTCTCCCCACAGCCCTGTATCAGACCCCAAACTAATCCCACGGACCCCGCTCTCTCCCCATAGCCCTGTATCAGTCCCCAAACTAATCCCACATCCCCCACTCCCTCCCCAAAGCCCTGTATCAGTGCCCAAACTAATCCCACTGCCCCCGTGCACTCCCCATAGCCCAGTATCAGTCCACTAACTGATCCCACTGTCCCCCCGCGCTCTCCCCATAGACCTGTATCAGTCCACTAACTAATCCCACTGTCCCCCCGCTCTCTCCCCATAGCCCTGTATCAGTCCCCAAATTAACCTCACTGATCCTGCTCTGTCTCCCCATAACCCTGTATCAGTCCCCACCTAAACCAGCTGCTCTCACCCATAGCCCTGTATCAATCCCCAAACTATTCCTTCTGCCCCCGCTCTCCTCATAGTCCGGCATCAGTCCGCAAACTAATCCCACTGCCCCGCTTTCTCTCTCCCCATAGCACTGTATCAGTCCCCGAACTAATCCCACAGCCCCCGAACTCTCCCCATAGCCCTCTATCAATCCCCAAACTTATCCCACTACCCCAACTCTCTCTTTCCACATAGCCCTGTATCAGTCCCCAAACTAATCCCACTACCCAAATCTTCCTCCCCATAGCCCCGCATAAGTCCCCAAACTAAACACACTGTCACCGCGCACTCCCCATAGCCCTGAATCAGTCCCCAAACTAATCCCACTGCCACCGCTCTCGCCCCCATAGCCCTGTATCAGTCTGCAAACTAATCCCACTGCCCCACTTTCTCTCACCCCATTGCACTGTATCGATCCCCAAACTAATCCCACTGTCCCCGTTCTCTCCCCATAGCCCTTTTTCAGTCCCCAAACTAATCCCATTGCCCCTGCTCTCTCCCCATACCCCTGTATCAGTCCGCAAACTAATCCCACTGTCCCGCTAACTCCCCAAAGCCCTGTATCAGTCCCGAAACTTATCTCAATGTGCCCAGTCTCTCGCCCCATAGCACTGTATCAGTCCCCAAACTAATCCCACTGCATCCCTCTCTCTCCCCATAGCCATGTATCAGTCTGCAAACTAATCCCACTATCCCACTATCCCACTATCGTGGGCGGCACGGTGGCACAGCGGTTAGCACTGCTGCCTCACAGCGCCAGAGACCCAGGTTCAGTTCCCGCCTCAGGTGACTGACTGTGTGGAGTTTGCACGTTCTCCCCGTGTCTGCGTGGGTTTCCTCCGGGTGCTCCGGTTTCCTCCCACAGTCCAAAGATGTGCGGGTCAGGTGAATTGGCCATGCTAAATTGCCCGTAGTGTTAGGTAAGGGGTAAATGTAGGGGTCTGGGTGGGTGCGCTTTGGCGGGTCGGTGTGGACTTGTTGGGCCGAAGGGCCTGTTTCCACACTGTAAATCTAATGTAATCTAATCCCGCTAAACCTCGATAGCCCTGTATCAATCCCCAAACTAATTCCACAGCCCCTCTCTCTCCCCATAGCCCTGTATCAGTCGCCAAATGAATCCTACTGCCCCCCGTGCTCTCCCCATAGCCATGTATCAATCTATAAACTAATCCCACGACCCCACACTCTCAATCCCCATAGCCCTGAATCAGTCCCCAAACTAATCCCACTTCCCCCGCTCTATCTCCCCATAGCCCTGTATCAGCCCCCAAACTAATTCCACTGCCCCCTGATCTCTCCCCATAGCCCTGTATCAGCCCCCAAACTAATTCCACTGCCCCCTGATCTCTCCCCATAGCCCTGTATCGATTCCCAAACTAATCCCACTGCCCCAATTCTCTCTCCATAGCCCTGTGTCAGTCCCCAAACTAACCCCATTGTCCCGCCCTCGCCCCACAGCCCTGTATCGATCCCCAAACTAATCTCACTCTTTCTGATTCAGGGCTTTTGCCCGAAACGCCGATTTCACTGCTCGTCGAATGCTGCCTGAATTTCTGTGCTCTTCCAGCGCCACTGATCCAGAATCTGGTTTCCAGCATCTGCAATCATTGTTTTTATCTAATCCCACTGTCCCCCCCCCCCCGCGCTCTCCCCATAGGCCTGTATCAGTCCCCAAATTAACCTCACTGATCCCGCTCTGTCTCCCCATAACCCTGTATCAGTCCCCACCTAAACCAGCTGCTCTCACCCATCGCCCTGTATCAATCCCCAAACTATTCCTTCTGCCCCCGCTCTCCTCATAGCCCTGTATCAGTCTGCAAACTAATCCCACTGCCCCGCTTTCTCTCTCCCCATTGCACTGTATCAATCCCCAAACTAATCCCACTGTCCCCGTTCTCTTCCCATAGCCTGGTTTCACTCCCCAAACTAATCCCACTGTCCCCGCTCTCTCCTCATAGCCCTGTATCAGTCTCCGAACTAATCCCACAGCCCCCGAACTCTCCCCATAGCCCTGTATCAATCCCAAACTAATCCCACTGCCCCAACTCTCTCTCCCCATAGTCCTGTATCAATCCCAAACTAATCGCACTGCCCCAACTCTCTCTCCCCATAGCCCTGTATCAATCCCCAAACTAATCCCACTGCCCCAACTCTCTTTCCCCATAGCACTGTATCAGTCCCCAAACTCATCCCACATCCCCCGCTCTCTCCCCGTAGCCCTGTATCAGTCTGCAAACTGATCCCACTGCCTCTGCTCTCTCTCCCCATAGCCCTGTATCAATCCCCAAACTAATTCCACAGCCTCTCTCTCCCCATAGCCCTGTATCGATTCCCAAATCAATCCCACAGCCCCCGCTGTCTCCCCATAGCCTTGTATCGACCCCCAAACTAATCCCAGTGCCCCCGCTCTCTTTCCCCATAGCCCTGTATCAGTCGCCAAATGAATCCCACTGCCCCCCGTGCTCTCCCCATAGCCCTGTATCAATCCATAAACTAATCCCACGACCCCACACTCTCTCTCCCCATAGCCCTGAATCAGTCCCCAAACTAATCCCACTTCCCCCGCTCTATCTCTCCATAGCCCTGTATCAGTCCCCAAACTAACCCCATTGTCCCGCCCTCGCCCCACAGCCCTGTATCGATCCCCAAACTAATCTCACTCTTTCTGATTCAGGGCTTTTGCCCGAAACGCCGATTTCACTGCTCGTCGAATGCTGCCTGAATTTCTGTGCTCTTCCAGCGCCACTGATCCAGAATCTGGTTTCCAGCATCTGCAATCATTGTTTTTATCTAATCCCACTGTCCCCCCCCCCGCGCTCTCCCCATAGGCCTGTATCAGTCCCCAAATTAACCTCACTGATCCCGCTCTGTCTCCCCATAACCCTGTATCAGTCCCCACCTAAACCAGCTGCTCTCACCCATAGCCCTGCATCAATCCCCAAACTATTCCTTCTGCCCCCGCTCTCCTCATAGCCCGGTATCAGTCCGCAAACTAATCCCACTGCCCCGCTGTCTCTCTCCCCATTGCGCTGTATTGATCCCAAACTAATCCCACTTTCCCCGTTCTCTCCCCATTGTCTCGTTTCACTCCCCAAACTAATCCCACTGTCCCCGCTCTCTCCCCATACCACTGTATCAGTCCCCAAACTAATCCCACTGTCCCCGAATTCTCCCCATAGCCCTCTATCAGTCCCCAAACTAATTCCACTGCCCCTCTCTCTCCCCGTAGCCCTGTATCAGTCCCCAAAGTAATACCTCTGCCCCCGCTCTCTCCACATAGCCCTGTATCGATTCCCAAATCAATCCCACTGCCCCCAGTGTCTCCCCATAGCCCTGTATTAACCCCCAAACTAATCCCACTGTCCCCGCTCTCTCTCCCCATAGCCCTGTATTAACCCCCAAACTAATCCCACTGTCCCCGCTCTCTCTCCCCATAGCCCTGCATAAGTCCCCAAACTAATCCCACTGCCCCCCGCACTCTCCCCATAGCCCTGTATCAATCCCCAAACCAATCCCACTGCCCCAACTCTCTCTCCCCATAGCCCTGTATCAATCCCCAAACCAATCCCACTGCCCCAACTCTCTCTCCCCATAGCCCTGTATCAGTCCCCAAACTAATCCCACTGCGCCCGCTCTCTCCCCGTAGCTGGGTATCGATCCCCTATTGAGTTTATTTCACATTGTTAGGTTTGTGTTCACCGGGATGTTTCGGAAGCCACCCTCTGAAACACTGTTTGAACTGGAGAGTCCTTATTCAGAGACGTTCCCAGGATAGGAGCGTCCCTTCAGCCCAGCATCTCCCTGCTAACCCGCAGACGCCAATCGCGATGAACTCCGTTGACCCGCCCTTGCTCTCTGAGTGGCTCTGAATTTTAACGTCCTGGCTGAAGTTATCTTCCCACCAGACCCTGG
This sequence comes from Hemiscyllium ocellatum, assembly GCF_020745735.1. Classification (NCBI taxonomy): domain Eukaryota; kingdom Metazoa; phylum Chordata; class Chondrichthyes; order Orectolobiformes; family Hemiscylliidae; genus Hemiscyllium; species Hemiscyllium ocellatum. The sequence continues at coordinate 707,996 of NC_083437.1, forward strand.
GAGATCCAGCCTTGCTGCAGGGGCCCAACCTTGGGATAACAACACTGAACGGACCGAATGGCCTCGTCGCTGAGCCTGCTCACTCACCAATTCCCCCTCCCCACCACATCGCTGTCCACGAGCATTTGGAGGTCATTCCCTCCCTGTCTGGTGGCGGTGGGGTGGGGTGTGGGGCACAGCCTGGGAATGTTCAGGGTCAGAGGGAGGAGAAGGTGGTAGGCGCTAGGGTAATGCACTCAATGGCATGTCAGCGCAGCCGCTGTCAGACCTGCTCTCTGTCTCCCGCACAGATGTCCCACATTCAGGAACGTTCAACATCGAGACAGAGGGAGCACAGAGTTTTCACGGGAGTCAGAATTCCCACTTTGGGGAAACAGTCACACAGATCCAAACCGGCACTGAGACGTGGTGAGTCCAGGGGCAAGGGGCTAGATACCACCCCCCCCCCCCCCCCCCCCCCCAAAAGAGAGAGAGAGAGAGGGAGGACACAGGGACAGATACCCCAACCCTGAGAGGGAGAGAGAGAGGGAGGGAGAGAGGGAGGGAGAGAGAGAGGGAGAGAGAGAGAGAGAGAGAGCACCGGGACAAAGAGAGAGTGACAGAAACACAGATAGACACACATACACAGACACAGTGAGAGACAGAAATGCAGATAGACGCACATATACAGACACAGAGACAGAGAGAGAACCACAGATCTACACACATATACAGGCAGAGAAAGAGAGAGAGAGAGACCGAAACACAGACAGACACACATATACAGACACAGAGAGAGACAGAAACATAGATAGACAAACATACAAAGACACAGAGAGGCAGAAATAAAGATAGACACACATATACAGAGAGAGAGAGAGAGAGAGAGACAGAAACACAGTTAGACACACATATACCAACACAGAGAGAGAGAGAGAGAGACAGAAACACAGACAGACACATATACAGGGAGAGAGAGAGACAGACAGACAGACCAACACAGATAGAGACACACATACAGACAGAGAGAGAAAGAGACAGAAACACAGAGAGACACACACATACAGACACAGAGAAAGAGAGAGAGAGATAGAGACAGAAAAAAAAAAGACACGCATATACACACACAGAGGGAGAGACAGAAATACAGATAGACACACATATACAGACACAGAGAGAGACAGAAACTCAGATAGACACAGATATACAGTCACAGAGAGTGAGACAGACACAGAAAGACAAACATATACAGACACACAGAGAGAGAAAGACCAACAAAGATAGACACACACATACAGACACAGAGAGAAAGAGAGACAGAAACACAGATAGACAAACATATGCAGACAGAGAGAGAGACAGAAACACAGAAAGAAAAACATATACAGACACAGACAGAGAGAGTCAGAAACATAGATAGACACACATATACAGACACAGAGAGAGACAGAAACTCAGATAGACACACATATAAAGAAGCAGTGAGAGAGACAGAAACACAGATAGACACTCATGCACAAACACAGAGAGAGACAGAAACGCAGATAGACACACATATACAGACAGAGATAGAGACACAGAAACACAGATAGACACAAATGTACAGACACAGAGACAGAAACACAGAAAGACAAACATATACAGACAAAGAGAGAGAGAGAAAGACCAACAAAGATAGACACACACGTACAGACACACAGAGAGAGAGAGACAGAATCACAGAAAGAAACACTTATACAGAGACAGAGACAGAGACAGAAACACAGATAGACACACATATACAGGCACAGAGAGAGACAGAAACTCAGATAGACACAGATATACAGTCACAGAGAGTGAGACAGACACAGAAAGACAAACATATACAGACACAGAGAGAGAGAGAAAGACCAACAAAGATAGACACACACATACAGACACAGAGAGAGAGAGACAGAAACATAGATAGACACACATATACAGACACAGAGAGAGAGACAGAAACACAGATAGACACACATATACAGACACAGAGAGAGAGAAAAACTCAGATAGACACACATCTACAGGCACAGAGAGAGACAGAAACTCAGATAGACACAGATATACAGTCACAGAGAGTGAGACAGAAACACAGATAGACACACATATACAGACATACAGAGAGACAGCCAGAAACACAGATAGACACACATACACAGACGCAGAGAGAGAGAGAGACAGAAATACAGATAGACACACCTACAAAGATACAGAGAGAGACCGAAACACAGATAGACACACCTCTACAGACACAGAGAGAGAGAGAATCACAGATAGACACAGATATACAGACAGAGAGAGAGAGAGAGACAGAAACACAGATAGACACACATATACAGACACAGAGAGAGACAGAAACACATATAGACACACATATACAGACACAGAGAGAGACAGAAATACAGATAGACACACATATACAGACACAGAGAGAGACCGAAACACAGATAGACACACCTCTACAGACACAGAGAGAGAGAGAATCACAGATAGACACAGATATACAGACACAGAGAGAGAGAGAGACAGAAACACAGATAGACACACATATACAGACACAGAGAGAGACAGAAATACAGATAGACACACATATACAGACACAGAGAGAGAGCCAGAAACACAGATAGACACACATATACAGACACAGAGAGACACAGAAACTCAGATAGACACTCATGTACAGAAACAGTGAGAGAGACTGAAACACAGATAGACACACATATACAGACACAGAGAGAAACAGAAACTCAGATAGACACACATATACAGACACAGAGAGAGACCGAAACACAGATAGACACACCTCTACAGACACAGAGAGAGAGAGAATCACAGATAGACACAGATATACAGACACAGAGAGAGAGAGACAGAAACACAGATAGACACACATATACAGACACAGAGAGAGACAGAAACTCAGATAGACACACATATACAGACACAGAGAGAGAGAGAGACAGAAACATAGATAGACACACATATACAGACACAGAGAGAGACAGAAATACAGATAGACACACATATACAGACACAGAGAGAGAGCCAGAAACACAGATAGACACACATATACAGACACAGAGAGACACAGAAACTCAGATAGACACTCATGTACAGAAACAGTGAGAGAGACTGAAACACAGATAGACACATCTCTGCAGACACACACAGAGAGAGAGAGAGAAACACAGATAGACACACATATACAGACACACAGAGAGAGAGAGACAGAAACATAGATAGACACACATATACAGACACAGAGAGAGAGCCAGAAACACAGATAGACACACATATACAGACACAGAGAGAAACAGAAACTCAGATAGACACACATATACAGACACAGAGAGACACAGAAACTCAGAAAGACACTCATGTACAGAAACAGTGAGAGAGACCAAAACACAGATAGACACATCTCTGCAGACACACAGAGAGAGAGAGAGAGAAACACAGATAGACACACATATACAGACACAGAGAGAGAGAGACAAAAACACAGACAGACACACATATACAGACACAGAGAGAGACAGAAACTCAGATAGACACACATATACAGACAGAGAGAGAGAGAGAGACAGAAACATAGATAGACACACATGTACAGACACAGAGAGAGAGAAAAACTCAGATAGACACAGATATACAGTCACAGAGAGAGAGAGAGAGAGACAGAAACTCAGATAGACACACATATACACACAGAGGGAGAGACAGAAACACAGGTGGACACCCAATTACAGACACAGAGAGAGACAGAAATATAGATAGACATACATATGCAGACACAGAGAAAGAGAGAGAGATAGAGACAGACACACAGATAGACACACATACACAGACACACAGAGAGAGAGAGAGACAGAAACATAGATAGACACACATATACAGACAGAGAGAGAGACAGAAACATAGATAAACACACATATACAGACATAGAGAGAGTCAGAAACACAGATAGACACACACATACAGACACAGAGAGAGACAGGAACACAGACATACACATATACAGACAGAGAGAGAGAGAGACAGACCAACACAGATAGACACACACATACAGACACAGAGAGGTAGAGAGACAGAAACACAGATAGACACACATATACCGTCACAGAGAGAGAGAGAGACGGACCAACACAGATAGACACACATATACAGACGCTGAGAGATACAGAAATACAGATAGACACACATATGTAGACAGAGAGCGAGAGAGAGGGACAGAAACACGGAGAGACACACATATACAGACACAGAGTGAAAGACAGAAGCACAGATAGACACACATATACAGACAGAGAGAGAGAGAGAGAGGCAGAAACACAGATAGACACATATATACAGACACAGAGAGACACAGAAACACATATAGACACACATATACAGACACAGAGAGAGACAGAAACACAGATAGACACACATATACCGACACAGAGAGAGTGAGACAGAAACACAGACAGATACATATACAGACACAGAGATAGAGACAGACCAACACAGATAGACACACATATGCTGACACAGCGAGAAAGACAGAAGCACAGATAGAGACACATATACAGACAGAGAGAGAGAGAGAGAGAGAAACACAGTTAGACACATATACAGACACTGAGAGAGAGGGAGAGACAGAAACACAGACAGACACACATACACAGACACAGAGAGAAACAGAAACACAAATAGACATACACAAACAGACACAGAGAAAGAGAGAGAGAGAGATAGAGACAGAAACATAAATAGACACACATATACACACACAGAGGGAGAGACAGAAACACAGGTGGACACACAATTACAGACACAGAGAGACACAGAAATACAGATAGACACACATATGCAGACACAGAGAAAGAGAGAGAGATAGAGACAGACACACAGATAGACACACATACACAGACAAAGAGAGAGTCGCAGAAACACAGATAGACAAACATATACAGACAGAGAGAGAGAGACAGAAACATAGATAGACACACATATACAGACAGAGAGAGAGACAGAAATACAGATAGACACACACATACAGACACAGAGAGAGACAGGAACACAGATAGACACACATATACAGAGAGAGAGAGAGAGAGAGAGACAGAAAAACTGATAGACACATATATACAGGCACACAGAGAGACAGAAACACAGATAGACACACATATACAGACAGAGAGAGAGACAGAAACACTGAAAAACACACATATACAGACAGAGAGAGAGAGAGAGACAGAAACACAGATAGATAAAAATAAACAGACAGAGAGAGAGACAGAAACACTGATAGACACACATATACAGATACAGAGAGAGACAGAAACACAGATAGACACACATATACAGACACAGTGAGAGACAGAAATGCAGATAGACGCACATATACAGACAGAGAGACAGAGAGAGAGAGAACCACAGATCTACACAATTATACAGACAGAGAGACAGAAACACAGATAGACAAACATATACAGACAGAGAGAGAGAGACAGAAACATAGATAGACACACATATACAGACAGAGAGAGAGACAGAAATACAGATAGACACACACATACAGACACAGAGAGAGACAGGAACACAGATAGACACACATATACAGAGAGAGAGAGAGAGAGAGAGACAGAAACACAGATAGACACACATATACCGACACAGAGAGAGTGAGACAGAAACACAGACATACACACATACAGACACAGAGAGAGAGAGACAGAAACACAGATAGACACACATATACAGACACAGAAAGTCACAGAACTACATATAGACACACATATCCAGACAGAAAGGGAGAGACAGAGACAGAAACATGGACTGACACGCATATACAGACACAGAGAGAGAGGGAGAGACAGAAACACAGACAGACACGCATATACAGACACAGAGAGCGACAGAAACACAGATAGACATACATATACAGACACAGAGAGAGAGAGAGAAAAACACAGATAGATCCACACCTACAAACACAGTGAGTGACAGAAGCACAGCTTCGCACATATATACAGACACAGAGAGAGAGAGAGAGACAGACAGACAGACCAACACAGATAGACACACATATACAGACATAGAGAGAGAAAGAGAAACACAGATAGACACACATACACAGACACAGTGAGAGACAGAAATGCAGATAGACACACACATAAAGACACAGAGACAGAGAGAGAGAAAACCACAGATCTACACACATATACAGGCAGAGAGAGAGTGACAGCAACACAGATTGACACACATATACAGACACAGAGAGAGAGAGAAACACAGATAAACACATATTTACAGACACAGAGAGAGAGACAGAAACACAGACAGACAGAAACTAATATACAGACTCAGAGAGAGAGACAGAAAAACAGACAGACACACATATGCAGACACAGAGAGAGACAGAAACACAGATAGACACACATATACCGACACAGAGAGAGTGAGACAGAAACACAGACATACACACATACAGACACAGAGAGGTAGAGAGACAGAAACACAGATAGACACACATATACCGTCACAGAGAGAGAGAGAGAGACGGACCAACACAGATAGACACACATATACAGACGCTGAGAGATACAGAAATACAGATAGACACACATATGTAGACAGAGAGCGAGAGAGAGGGACAGAAACATGGAGAGACACGCATATACAGACATAGAGTGAAAGACAGAAGTACAGATAGACACACATATACAGACACAGAGAGAGAGAGAGAAAGAGAGAGAGGCAGAAACACAGATAGACACATATATACAGACACAGAGAGACACAGAAACACATATAGACACACATATACAGACACAGCGAGAGATAGAAACACAGATAGACACACATATACCGACACAGAGAGAGTGAGACAGAAACACAGACATATACATATACAGACACAGAGAGAGAGACAGACCAACACAGATAGACACACATATGCTGACACAGCGAGAAAGACAGAAGCACAGATAGAGACACATATACAGACACTGAGAGAGAGGGAGAGACAGAAACACAGACAGACACACATACACAGACACAGAGAGAAACAGAAACACAAATAGACATACACAAACAGACACAGAGAAAGAGAGAGAGAGATAGAGACAGAAACATAAATAGACACACATATACACACACAGAGGGAGAGACAGAAACACAGGTGGACACACAATTACAGACACAGAGACACAGAAATATAGATAGACACACATATGCAGACACAGAGAAAGAGAGAGAGATAGAGACAGACACACAGATAGACACACATACACAGACAAAGAGAGAGTCGCAGAAACACAGATAGACAAACATATACAGACAGAGAGAGAGAGACAGAAACATAGATTGACACACATATACAGACAGAGAGAGAGACAGAAATACAGATAGACACACACATACAGACAGAGAGAGAGACAGGAACACAGATAGACACACATATACAGAGAGAGAGAGAGAGAGAGAGACAGAAAAACTGATAGACACATATATACAGGCACACAGAGAGACAGAAACACAGATAGACATACATATACAGACAGAGAGAGAGACAGAAACACAGAAAAACACACATATACAGACAGAGAGAGAGAGAGAGACAGAAACACAGATAGATATAAATAAACAGACAGAGAGAGAGAGACAGAAACACAGATAGACACACATATACAGACACAGTGAGAGACAGAAATGCAGATAGACGCACATATACAGACAGAGAGACAGAGAGAGAGAGAACCACAGATCTACACAATTATACAGACAGAGAGACAGAAACACAGACAGACACACATATACAGACACAGCGAGAAAGACAGAAGCACAGATAGAGACACATATACGGACACAGAGAGAGAAAGACAGACTCACAGATCGATACATATACACATAGAGAGAGAGAGACAGAAGCACAGATAGATCCACATCTACAAACACAGTGAGTGACAGAAGCACAGATTCGCACATATATACAGACACACAGAGAGAAAGAGAGAGAGAGAAACAGACCAACACAGATAGACACACATATACAGACACAGTTAGAGACAGAAATGCAGATAGACACACACATAAAGACACAGAGACAGAGAGAGAGAAAACCACAGATCTACACACATATACAGGCAGAGAGAGAGTGACAGCAACACAGATAGACACACATATACAGACACAGAGAGAGAGAGACAGACCAACACAGATAGACACACATATACAGACACAGTGAGAGACAGAAATGCAGATAGACACACACATAAAGACACAGAGACAGAGAGAGAGAAAACCACAGATCTACACACATATACAGACAGAGAGAGAGTGACAGCAACACAGATTGACACACATATACAGACACAGAGAGAGAGACAGAAACACAGATAGACACACATATACCGACACAGAGAGAGTGAGACAGAAACACAGACATACACATATACAGACAGAGAGAGAGAGAGACAGACCAACACAGATAGACACACACATACAGACACAGAGAGATAGAGAGACAGAAACACAGATAGACACACATATACCGTCACAGAGAGAGAGAGAGACGGACCAACACAGATAGACACACATATACAGACGCTGAGAGATACAGAAATACAGATAGACACACATATGTAGACAGAGAGCGAGAGAGAGGGACAGAAACACGGAGAGACATGCATATACAGACACAGAGTGAAAGACAGAAGCACAGATAGACACACATATACAGACACAGAGAGAGAGAGAGAAAGAGAGAGAGGCAGAAACACAGATAGACACATATATATAGACACAGAGAGACACAGAAACACATATAGACACACATATACCGACACAGAGAGAGTGAGACAGAAACACAGACATATACATATACAGACACAGAGAGAGAGACAGACCAACACAGATAGACACACATATGCTGACACAGCGAGAAAGACAGAAGCACAGATAGAGACACATATACAGAGAGAGAGAGAGAGAGAGAGAGAAACACAGTTAGACACACATATACAGACACAGAGAGAGAGGGAGAGACAGAAACACAGACAGACACACATACACAGACACAGAGAGAAACAGAAACACAAATAGACATACATAAACAGACACAGAGAAAGAGAGAGAGAGATAGAGACAGAAACATAAATAGACACACATATACACACACAGAGGGAGAGACAGAAACACAAATAGACACACATATACAGACACAGAGAGAGAGAGTCAGAAACACAGATAGACACACATAGAACATAGACCATAGAACATATACAGACAGAGGGAGAGAGACAGAAAGAAACACAGATAGATACACATACACAGACAAAGAGAGAGAGACAGAAACACAGATAGACACACATACACAGACACAGTGAGAGACAAAAATGCTGATAGACGCACATATACAGACAGAGAGACAGAGAGAGAGAGAACCACAGATCTACACACATATACAGACAGAGAAAGAGAGAGAGGGACAGAAACACAGACAGACACACATATACAGACACAGCGAGAAAGACAGAAACTCAGATAGACACACATATACGGACAGAGAGAGAGAGAGACAGAAACACAGATAGATCCACACCTACAAACACAGTGAGTGACAGAAGCACAGCTTCGCACATATATACAGACACAGAGAGAGAGAGAGAGAGAGACAGACAGACCAACACAGATAGACACACATATACAGACATAGAGAGAGAAAGAGAAACACAGATAGACACACATATACAGACATAGAGAGAGAAAGAGAAACACAGATAGACACACATACACAGACACAGTGAGAGACAGAAATGCAGATAGACACACACATAAAGACACAGAGACAGAGAGAGAGAAAACCACAGATCTACACACATATACAGGCAGAGAGAGAATGACAGCAACATAGATTGACACACATATACAGACACAGAGAGAGAGAAACACAGATAGACACACATTTACAGACACAGAGAGAGAGACAGAAACACAGACAGACAGAAACTAATATACAGACTCAGAGAGAGAGACAGAAAAACAGACAGACACACATATGCAGACACAGAGAGAGACAGAAACTCAGATAGACACACATATACAGACACAGAGAGAGAGAGAGAAAGAGAGAGAGGCAGAAACACAGATAGACACACATATACAGACACAGAGAGACACAGAAACACATATAGACACACATATACAGACACAGCGAGAGATAGAAACACAGATAGACACACATATACCGACACAGAGAGAGTGAGACAGAAACACAGACATATACATATACAGACACAGAGAGAGAGACAGACCAACACAGATAGACACACATATGCTGACACAGCGAGAAAGACAGAAGCACAGATAGAGACACATATACAGACACTGAGAGAGAGGGAGAGACAGAAACACAGACAGACACACATACACAGACACAGAGAGAAACAGAAACACAAATAGACATACACAAACAGACACAGAGAAAGAGAGAGAGAGATAGAGACAGAAACATAAATAGACACACATATACACACACAGAGAGAGAGACAGAAACACAGGTGGACACACAATTACAGACACAGAGAGAGACAGAAATATAGATAGACACACATATGCAGACACAGAGAAAGAGAGAGAGATAGAGACAGACACACAGATAGACACACATACACAGACAAAGAGAGAGTCGCAGAAACTCAGATAGACAAACATATACAGACAGAGAGAGAGAGACAGAAACATAGATAGACACACATATACAGACAGAGAGAGAGACAGAAATACAGATAGACACACACATACAGACACAGAGAGAGACAGGAACACAGATAGACACACATATACAGAGAGAGAGAGAGAGAGAGACAGAAAAACTGATAGACACATATATACAGTCACAGAGAGAGACAGAAACACAGATAGACACACATATACCGACACAGAGAGAGTGAGACAGAAACACAGACAGACACACATACACAGACACAGAGAGAAACAGAAACACAAATAGACATACACAAACAGACACAGAGAAAGAGAGAGAGAGATAGAGACAGAAACATAAATAGACACACATATACAGACAGAGAGAGAGACAGAAACATAGATAGACACACATTTACAGACAGAGAGAGAGACAGAAATACAGATAGACACACACATACAGACACAGAGAGACACAGAAATATAGATAGACACACATATGCAGACACAGAGAAAGAGAGAGAGATAGAGACAGACACACAGATAGACACACATACACAGACAAAGAGAGAGTCGCAGAAACACAGATAGACAAACATATACAGAAAGAGAGAGAGAGACACAAACATAGATAGACACACATATACAGACAGAGAGAGAGACAGAAATACAGATAGACACACACATACAGACACAGAGAGAGACAGGAACACAGATAGACACACATATACAGAGAGAGAGAGAGAGAGACAGAAAAACTGATAGACACATATATACAGGCACACAGAGAGACAGAAACACAGATAGACACATATACAGACAGAGAGAGAGACAGAAACACAGAAAAACACACATATACAGACAGAGAGAGAGAGAGAGACAGAAACACAGATAGATATAAATAAACAGACAGAGAGAGAGACAGAAACACAGATAGACACACATATACAGACACAGTGAGAGACAGAAATGCAGATAGACGCACATATACAGACAGAGAGACAGAGAGAGAGAGAACCACAGATCTACACAATTATACAGACAGAGAGACAGAAACACAGACAGACACACATATACAGACACAGCGAGAAAGACAGAAGCACAGATAGAGACACATATACAGACACAGAGAGAGACAGAAACTCAGATAGACACACATATACGGACACAGAGAGAGAGAGACAGACTCACAGATCGATACATATACACATAGAGAGAGAGAGACAGAAGCACAGATAGATCCACATCTACAAACACAGTGAGTGACAGAAGCACAGATTCGCACATATATACAGACACAGAGAGAGAGAGAGAGAGAGAGACAGACCAACACAGATAGACACACATATACAGACACAGTGAGAGACAGAAATGCAGATAGACACACACATAAAGACACAGAGACAGAGAGAGAGAAAACCACAGATCTACACACATATACAGGCAGAGAGAGAGTGACAGCAACACAGATTGACACACATATACAGACACAGAGAGAGAGACAGAAACACAGATAGACACACATATACCGACACAGAGAGAGTGAGACAGAAACACAGACATACACATATACAGACAGAGAGAGAGAGAGACAGACCAACACAGATAGACACACACATACAGACACAGAGAGATAGAGAGACAGAAACACAGATAGACACACATATACCGTCACAGAGAGAGAGAGACGGACCAACACAGATAGACACACATATACAGACGCTGAGAGATACAGAAATACAGATAGACACACATATGTAGACAGAGAGCGAGAGAGAGGGACAGAAACACGGAGAGACATGCATATACAGACACAGAGTGAAAGACAGAAGCACAGATAGACACACATATACAGACAGAGAGAGAGAGAGAGAGAGAGAGAGGCAGAAATACAGATAGACACATATATACAGACACAGAGAGACACAGAAACACATATAGACACACATATACAGACACAGCGAGAGACAGAAACACAGACATATACATATACAGACACAGAGAGAGAGACAGACCAACACAGATAGACACACATATGCTGACACAGCGAGAAAGACAGAAGCACAGATAGAGACACATATACAGACACTGAGAGAGAGGGAGAGACAGAAACACAGACAGACACACATACACAGACACAGAGAGAAACAGAAACACAAATAGACATACACAAACAGACACAGAGAAAGAGAGAGAGAGATAGAGACAGAAACATAAATAGACACACATATACACACACAGAGGGAGAGACAGAAACACAGGTGGACACACAATTACAGACTCAGAGAGAGAGACAGAAAAACAGACAGACACACATATGCAGACACAGAGAGAGACAGAAACACAGATAGACACACATATACCGACACAGAGAGAGTGAGACAGAAACACAGACATACACATATACAGACAGAGAGAGAGAGAGACAGACCAACACAGATAGACACACACATACAGACACAGAGAGGTAGAGAGACAGAAACACAGATAGACACACATATACCGTCACAGAGAGAGAGAGAGACGGACCAACACAGATAGACACACATATACAGACGCTGACAGATACAGAAATACAGATAGACACACATATGTAGACAGAGAGCAAGTGAGAGGGACAGAAACATGGAGAGACACGCATATACAGACATAGAGTGAAAGACAGAAGCACAGATAGACACACATATACCGACACAGAGAGAGTGAGACAGAAACACAGACATATACATATACAGACACAGAGAGAGAGACAGACCAACACAGATAGACACACATATGCTGACACAGCGAGAAAGACAGAAGCACAGATAGAGACACATATACAGACACTGAGAGAGAGGGAGAGACAGAAACACAGACAGACACACATACACAGACACAGAGAGAAACAGAAACACAAATAGACATACACAAACAGACACAGAGAAAGAGAGAGAGAGATAGAGACAGAAACATAAATAGACACACATATACACACACAGAGGGAGAGACCAGAAACACAGGTGGACACACAATTACAGACACAGAGAGACACAGAAATATAGATAGACACACATATGCAGACACAGAGAAAGAGAGAGAGATAGAGACAGACACACAGATAGACACACATACACAGACAAAGAGAGAGTCGCAGAAACACAGATAGACAAACATATACAGACAGAGAGAGAGAGACAGAAACATAGATAGACACACATATACAGACAGAGAGAGAGACAGAAACACAGATAGACACACATATACCGACACAGAGAGAGTGAGACAGAAACACAGACATGCACATATACAGACAGAGAGAGAGAGAGACAGACCAACACAGATAGACACACACATACAGACACAGAGAGGTAGAGAGACAGAAACACAGATAGACACACATATACCGTCACAGAGAGAGAGAGAGACGGACCAACACAGATAGACACACATATACCGTCTCAGAGAGTGAGACAGAAACACAGATAGACACACATATGCTGACACAGCGAGAAAGACAGAAGCACAGATAGAGACACATATACAGAGAGAGAGAGAGAGAGAGAGAAACACAGTTAGACACACATATACAGACAGAGAGAGAGACAGAAACACAGATAGACACACATATACCGACACAGAGAGAGTGAGACAGAAACACAGACATGCACATATACAGACAGAGAGAGAGAGAGACAGACCAACACAGATAGACACACACATACAGACACAGAGAGGTAGAGAGACAGAAACACAGATAGACACACATATACCGTGACAGTGAGAGAGAGAGAGACGGACCAACACAGATAGACACACATATACAGACGCTGAGAGATACAGAAATACAGATAGACACACATATGTAGACAGAGAGCGAGAGAGAGGGACAGAAACACGGAGAGACACGCATATACAGACAAAGAGAGAGAGAGAGAAAGAGAGAGAGGCAGAAACACAGATAGACACATATATACAGACACAGAGAGACACAGAAACACATATAGACACTCATATACAGACACAGAGAGAGACAGAAACACAGATAGACACACATATACCGACACAGAGAGAGTGAGACAGAAACACAGACATATACATATACAGACACAGAGAGAGAGACAGACCAACACAGATAGACACACACATACAGACACAGAGAGATAGAGAGACAGAAACACAGATAGACACACATGTACAGACACTGAGAGATACAGAAATACAGATAGACACACATATGCAGACAGAGAGCGAGAGAGAGAGACAGAAACACGGAGAGACACACATATATAGACAGAGAGAGAGAGAGAGACAGAAACACAGATAGACGCAAATATACAGACACAGAGAGAGACTGAAACACAGATAGACACACATATACAGACACAGAGAGACAGAGTCAGAAACACAGATAGACACACATAGAACATAGAACATAGAACATATACAGACAGAGGGAGAGAGTGATAGAAACACAGATAGACACACATATACCGACAGAGAGGGAGACAGAAACACAGAAAGACACACATATACAGACACAGAGAGAGAGACAGAAAGAAACACAGATAGATACACATACACAGACACAGAGAGAGACAGAAACACAGATAGACACACATACACAGACACAGTGAGAGACAAAAATGCTGATAGACGCACATATACAGACAGAGAGACAGAGAGAGAGAGAACCACAGATCTACACACATATACAGACAGAGAAAGAGAGAGAGGGACAGAAACACAGACAGACACACATACACAGACACAGAGAGAAACAGAAACACAAATAGACATACACAAACAGACACAGAGAAAGAGAGAGAGAGATAGAGACAGAAACATAAATAGACACACATATACAGACAGAGAGAGAGACAGAAACATAGATAGACACACATTTACAGACAGAGAGAGAGACAGAAATACAGATAGACACACACATACAGACACAGAGAGACACAGAAATATAGATAGACACACATATGCAGACACAGAGAAAGAGAGAGAGATAGAGACAGACACACAGATAGACACACATACACAGACAAAGAGAGAGTCGCAGAAACACAGATAGACAAACATATACAGAAAGAGAGAGAGAGACACAAACATAGATAGACACACATATACAGACAGAGAGAGAGACAGAAATACAGATAGACACACACATACAGACACAGAGAGAGACAGGAACACAGATAGACACACATATACAGAGAGAGAGAGAGAGAGACAGAAAAACTGATAGACACATATATACAGGCACACAGAGAGACAGAAACACAGATAGACACACATATACAGACAGAGAGAGAGACAGAAACACAGAAAAACACACATATACAGACAGAGAGAGAGAGAGAGACAGAAACACAGATAGATATAAATAAACAGACAGAGAGAGAGAGACAGAAACACAGATAGACACACATATACAGACACAGTGAGAGACAGAAATGCAGATAGACGCACATATACAGACAGAGAGACAGAGAGAGAGAGAACCACAGATCTACACAATTATACAGACAGAGAGACAGAAACACAGACAGACACACATATACAGACACAGCGAGAAAGACAGAAGCACAGATAGAGACACATATACAGACACAGAGAGAGACAGAAACTCAGATAGACACACATATACGGACACAGAGAGAGAGAGACAGACTCACAGATCGATACATATACACATAGAGAGAGAGAGACAGAAGCACAGATAGATCCACATCTACAAACACAGTGAGTGACAGAAGCACAGATTCGCACATATATACAGACACAGAGAGAGAGAGAGAGAGAGAGACAGACCAACACAGATAGACACACATATACAGACACAGTTAGAGACAGAAATGCAGATAGACACACACATAAAGACACAGAGACAGAGAGAGAGAAAACCACAGATCTACACACATATACAGGCAGAGAGAGAGTGACAGCAACACAGATAGACACACATATACAGACACAGAGAGAGAGAGACAGACCAACACAGATAGACACACATATACAGACACAGTGAGAGACAGAAATGCAGATAGACACACACATAAAGACACAGAGACAGAGAGAGAGAAAACCACAGATCTACACACATATACAGGCAGAGAGAGAGTGACAGCAACACAGATTGACACACATATACAGACACAGAGAGAGAGACAGAAACACAGATAGACACACATATACCGACACAGAGAGAGTGAGACAGAAACACAGACATACACATATACAGACAGAGAGAGAGAGAGACAGACCAACACAGATAGACACACACATACAGACACAGAGAGATAGAGAGACAGAAACACAGATAGACACACATATACCGTCACAGAGAGAGAGAGAGACGGACCAACACAGATAGACACACATATACAGACGCTGACAGATACAGAAATACAGATAGACACACATATGTAGACAGAGAGCGAGAGAGAGGGACAGAAACACGGAGAGACATGCATATACAGACACAGAGTGAAAGACAGAAGCACAGATAGACACACATATACAGACAGAGAGAGAGAGAGAGAGAGAGAGAGGCAGAAACACAGATAGACACATATATACAGACACAGAGAGACACAGAAACACATATAGACACACATATACAGACACAGCGAGAGACAGACACACAGACATATACATATACAGACACAGAGAGAGAGACAGACCAACACAGATAGACACACATATGCTGACACAGCGAGAAAGACAGAAGCACAGATAGAGACACATATACAGACAGAGAGAGAGAGAGGGAGAGACAGAAACACAGACAGATACACAGACACAGAGAGAAACAGAAACACAAATAGACATACACAAACAGACACAGAGAAAGAGAGAGAGAGATAGAGAAAGAAACATAAATAGACACACATATACACACACAGAGGGAGAGACAGAAACACAGGTGGACACACAATTACAGACACAGAGAGACACAGAAATATAGATAGAGACACATATGCAGACACAGAGAAAGAGAGAGAGATAGAGACACACACAGATAGACACACATACACAGACAAAGAGAGAGTCGCAGAAACACAGATAGACAAACATATACAGACAGAGAGAGAGAGACAGAAACATAGATAGACACACATATACAGACAGAGAGAGAGACAGAAACACAGATAGACACACATATACCGACACAGAGAGAGTGAGACAGAAACACAGACATGCACATATACAGACAGAGAGAGAGAGAGACAGACCAACACAGATAGACACACACATACAGACACAGAGAGGTAGAGAGACAGAAACACAGATAGACACACATATACCGTGACAGTGAGAGAGAGAGAGACGGACCAACACAGATAGACACACATATACAGACGCTGAGAGATACAGAAATACAGATAGACACACATATGTAGACAGAGAGCGAGAGAGAGGGACAGAAACACGGAGAGACACGCATATACAGACAAAGAGAGAGAGAGAGAAAGAGAGAGAGGCAGAAACACAGATAGACACATATATACAGACACAGAGAGACACAGAAACACATATAGACACTCATATACAGACACAGAGAGAGACAGAAACACAGATAGACACACATATACCGACACAGAGAGAGTGAGACAGAAACACAGACATATACATATACAGACACAGAAAGAGAGACAGACCAACACAGATAGACACACACATACAGACACAGAGAGATAGAGAGACAGAAACACAGATAGACACACATGTACAGACACTGAGAGATACAGAAATACAGATAGACACACATATGCAGACAGAGAGCGAGAGAGAGAGACAGAAACACGGAGAGACACACATATACAGACACAGAGAGAGAGAGAGACAGAAACACAGATAGACGCAAATATACAGACACAGAGAGAGACTGAAACACAGATAGACACACATATACAGACACAGAGAGACAGAGAGAGAGACAGAAACACAGATAGACACACATATACAGTCACAGAGAGAGACAGAAACACAGATAGACACACAATTACAGACAAAGACAGAGTCACAAAACACAGATAGACACACATATACAGACACAGAGAGATAGAGAGACAGAAACACAGATAGACACACATATACCGTCACAGAGAGAGAGAGAGACGGACCAACACAGATAGACACACATATACCGTCTCAGAGAGTGAGACAGAAACACAGATAGACACACATATGCTGACACAGCGAGAAAGACAGAAGCACAGATAGAGACACATATACAGAGAGAGAGAGAGAGAGAGAGAAACACAGTTAGACACACATATACAGACACTGAGAGAGAGGGAGAGACAGAAACACAGACAGACACACATACACAGACACAGAGAGAAACAGAAACACAAATAGACATGCACAAACAGACTCAGAGAAAGAAAGAGAGAGATAGAGACAGAAACATAAATAGACACACATATACACACACAGAGGGAGAGACAGAAACACAGGTGGACACACAATTACAGACACAGAGAGACACAGAAATATAGATAGACACACATATGCAGACACAGAGAAAGAGAGAGAGATAGAGACAGACACACAGATAGACACACATACACAGACAAAGAGAGAGTCGCAGAAACACAGATAGACAAACATATACAGACAGAGAGAGAGAGACAGAAACATAGATAGACACACATATACAGACAGAGAGAGAGACAGAAATACAGATAGACACACACATACAGACACAGAGAGAGACAGGAACACAGATAGACACACATATACAGAGAGAGAGAGAGAGACAGAAAAACCGATAGACACATATATACAGACACACAGAGAGACAGAAACACAGATAGACACACATATACCGACACAGAGAGAGTGAGACAGAAACACAGACATACACACATACAGACACAGAGAGAGAGAGAGACAGAAACACAGATAGACACACATATACAGACACAGAAAGTCACAGAACTACATATAGACACACATATCCAGACAGAGAGGGAGAGACAGAGACAGAAACATGGACTGACACGCATATACAGACACAGAGAGAGAGGGAGAGACAGAAACACAGACAGACACGCATATACAGACAGAGAGAGACAGAAACACAGATAGACACACACATACAGACACAGAGAGAGACAGGAACACAGATAGACACACATATACAGAGAGAGAGAGAGACAGAAAAAACGATAGACACATATATACAGACACACAGAGAGACAGAAACACAGATAGACACACACATACAGACACAGAGAGAGACAGGAACACAGATAGACACACATATACAGAGAGAGAGAGAGAGAGAGAGAGAGAGAGACAGAAAAACCGATAGACACATATATACAGACACACAGAGAGACAGAAACACAGATAGACACACATATACCGACACAGAGAGAGTGAGATAGAAACACAGACATACACACATACAGACACAGAGAGAGAGAGAGACAGAAACACAGATAGACACACATATACAGACACAGAAAGTCACAGAACTACATATAGACACACATATCCAGACAGAGAGGGAGAGACAGAGACAGAAACATGGACTGACACGCATATACAGACACAGAGAGAGAGGGAGAGACAGAAACACAGACAGACACGCATATACAGACACAGAGAGCGACAGAAACACAGATAGACATACATATACAGACACAGAAAGAGAGAGAGAGAGATAGAGACAGAAACACAAATAGACACACATATAAACACACAGAGGGAGAGACAGAAACACAGATGGACACACATATACAGACACAGAGAGAGAGAGAGAGAGACAGAAACACGAATAGACACACATATACAGACACAGAGAGAGACAGAAACACAGATAGACATACACATACAGACACAGAGAAAGAGAGAGAGAGATAGAGACAGAAACACAAATAGACACACATATACACACACAGAGAGAGAGTCAGAAACACAGATAGACACACATATACAGACACACAGAGAGACAGGAACACAGATAGACACACATATACAGAGAGTGAGAGAGAGAGAGAGAGAGAGAGAGAGAGACAGAAAAACCGAAAGACACATATATACAGACACACAGAGAGACAGAAACACAGATAGACACACACATACAGACACAG
The DNA here is from genome assembly GCF_020745735.1 of Hemiscyllium ocellatum. Lineage (NCBI taxonomy): Eukaryota > Metazoa > Chordata > Chondrichthyes > Orectolobiformes > Hemiscylliidae > Hemiscyllium > Hemiscyllium ocellatum. The sequence continues at coordinate 728,779 of NC_083437.1, forward strand.
AGAGAGACAGGAACACAGATAGACACACATATACAGAGAGAGAGAGAGAGAGAGAGACAGAAAAACCGATAGACACATATATACAGACACACAGAGAGACAGAAACACAGATAGACACACACATATACCGACACAGAGAGAGTGAGACAGAAACACAGACATACACACATATAGGGACACAGAGAGAGAGAGACAGAAACACAGATAGATCCACATCTACAAACACAGTGAGTGACAGAAGCACAGCTTCGCACATATATACAGACACAGAGAGAGAGCGAGAGAGACAGACAGACCAACACAGATAGACACACATATACAGACACAGTGAGAGACAGAAATGCAGATAGACACACACATAAAGACACAGAGACAGAGAGAGAGAAAACCACAGATCTACACACATATACAGGCAGAGAGAGAATGACAGCAACACAGATTGACACACATATACAGACACAGAGAGAGAGAGAAACACAGATAAACACATATTTACAGACACAGAGAGAGAGACAGAAACACAGACAGACAGAAACACACATACAGACTCAGAGAGAGAGACAGAAAAACAGACAGACACACATATGCAGACACAGAGAGAGACAGAAACACAGATAGACACACATATACCGACACAGAGAGAGTGAGACAGAAACACAGACATACACATATACAGACAGAGAGAGAGAGAGACAGACCAACACAGATAGACACACACATACAGACACAGAGAGGTAGAGAGACAGAAACACAGATAGACACACATATACCGTCACAGAGAGAGAGAGAGACGGACCAACACAGATAGACACACATATACAGACGCTGAGAGATACAGAAATACAGATAGACACACATATGTAGACAGAGAGCGAGAGAGAGGGACAGAAACACGGAGAGACACGCATATACAGACACAGAGTGAAAGACAGAAGCACAGATAGACACACATATACAGACACAGAGAGAGAGAGAGAAAGAGAGAGAGGCAGAAACACAGATAGACACATATATATAGACACAGAGAGACACAGAAACACATATAGACACACATATACAGACACAGAGAGAGACAGAAACACAGATAGACACACATATACCGACACAGAGAGAGTGAGACAGAAACACAGACATATACATATACAGACACAGAGAGAGAGACAGACCAACACAGATAGACACACACATACAGACACAGAGAGATAGAGAGACAGAAACACAGATAGACACACATGTACAGACACTGAGAGATACAGAAATACAGATAGACACACATATGCAGACAGAGAGCGAGAGAGAGAGACAGAAACACGGAGAGACGCAAATATACAGACACAGAGAGAGACTGAAACACAGATAGACACACATATACAGACACAGAGAGACAGAGAGAGAGACAGAAACACAGATAGACACACATATACAGTCACAGAGAGAGACAGAAACACAGATAGACACACAATTACAGACAAAGACAGAGTCACAGAAACACAGATAGACACACATATACAGACACAGAGACACAGAAACACATATAGACACACATATACAGACACAGCGAGAGACAGAAACACAGATAGACACACATATACCGACACAGAGAGAGTGAGACAGAAACACAGACATATACATATACAGACACAGAGAGAGAGACAGACCAACACAGATAGACACACATATACCGTCTCAGAGAGTGAGACAGAAACACAGATAGACACACATATGCTGACACAGCGAGAAAGACAGAAGCACAGATAGAGACACATTTTCAGAGAGAGAGAGAGAGAGAGAGAGAAACACAGTTAGACACACATATACAGACACTGAGAGAGAGGGAGAGACAGAAACACAGACAGACACACATACACAGACACAGAGAGAAACAGAAACACAAATAGACATACACAAACAGACACAGAGAAAGAGAGAGAGAGATAGAGACAGAAACATAAATAGACACACATATACACACACAGAGGGACAGACAGAAACACAGGTGGACACACAATTACAGACAGAGAGAGACAGAAATATAGATAGACACACATATGCAGACACAGAGAAAGAGAGAGAGATAGAGACAGACACACAGATAGACACACATACACAGACAAAGAGAGAGTCGCAGAAACACAGATAGACACACATATACAGACAGAGAGAGAGAGAGACAGAAACATAGATAGACACACACATACAGACACAGAGAGAGACAGAAACACAGATAGACACACATATACAGAGAGAGAGAGAGAGACAGAAAAACCGATAGACACATATATACAGACACACAGAGAGACAGAAACACAGATAGACACACACATACAGACACAGAGAGAGACAGGAACACAGATAGACACACATATACCGACACAGAGAGAGTGAGACAGAAACACAGACATACACACATACAGACACAGAAAGTCACAGAACTACATATAGACACACATATCCAGACAGAGAGGGAGAGACAGAGACAGAAACATGGACTGACACGCATATACAGACACAGAGAGAGAGGGAGAGACAGAAACACAGACAGACACGCATATACAGACACAGAGAGCGACAGAAACACAGATAGACATACATATACAGACACAGAAAGAGAGAGAGAGAGATAGAGACAGAAACACAAATAGACACACATATAAACACACAGAGGGAGAGACAGAAACACAGATGGACACACATATACAGACACAGAGAGAGAGAGAGAGAGACAGAAACACGAATAGACACACATATACAGACACAGAGAGAGACAGAAACACAGATAGACATACACATACAGACACAGAGAAAGAGAGAGAGAGATAGAGACAGAAACACAAATAGACACACATATACACACACAGAGAGAGAGTCAGAAACACAGATAGACACACATATACAGACACACAGAGAGACAGGAACACAGATAGACACACATATACAGAGAGTGAGAGAGAGAGAGAGAGAGAGAGAGAGAGACAGAAAAACCGAAAGACACATATATACAGACACACAGAGAGACAGAAACACAGATAGACACACACATACAGACACAGAGAGAGACAGGAACACAGATAGACACACATATACAGAGAGAGAGAGAGAGAGAGAGACAGAAAAACCGATAGACACATATATACAGACACACAGAGAGACAGAAACACAGATAGACACACACATATACCGACACAGAGAGAGTGAGACAGAAACACAGACATACACACATATAGGGACACAGAGAGAGAGAGACAGAAACACAGATAGATCCACATCTACAAACACAGTGAGTGACAGAAGCACAGCTTCGCACATATATACAGACACAGAGAGAGAGCGAGAGAGACAGACAGACCAACACAGATAGACACACATATACAGACACAGTGAGAGACAGAAATGCAGATAGACACACACATAAAGACACAGAGACAGAGAGAGAGAAAACCACAGATCTACACACATATACAGGCAGAGAGAGAATGACAGCAACACAGATTGACACACATATACAGACACAGAGAGAGAGAGAAACACAGATAAACACATATTTACAGACACAGAGAGAGAGACAGAAACACAGACAGACAGAAACACACATACAGACTCAGAGAGAGAGACAGAAAAACAGACAGACACACATATGCAGACACAGAGAGAGACAGAAACACAGATAGACACACATATACCGACACAGAGAGAGTGAGACAGAAACACAGACATACACATATACAGACAGAGAGAGAGAGAGACAGACCAACACAGATAGACACACACATACAGACACAGAGAGGTAGAGAGACAGAAACACAGATAGACACACATATACCGTCACAGAGAGAGAGAGAGACGGACCAACACAGATAGACACACATATACAGACGCTGAGAGATACAGAAATACAGATAGACACACATATGTAGACAGAGAGCGAGAGAGAGGGACAGAAACACGGAGAGACACGCATATACAGACACAGAGTGAAAGACAGAAGCACAGATAGACACACATATACAGACACAGAGAGAGAGAGAGAAAGAGAGAGAGGCAGAAACACAGATAGACACATATATATAGACACAGAGAGACACAGAAACACATATAGACACACATATACAGACACAGAGAGAGACAGAAACACAGATAGACACACATATACCGACACAGAGAGAGTGAGACAGAAACACAGACATATACATATACAGACACAGAGAGAGAGACAGACCAACACAGATAGACACACACATACAGACACAGAGAGATAGAGAGACAGAAACACAGATAGACACACATGTACAGACACTGAGAGATACAGAAATACAGATAGACACACATATGCAGACAGAGAGCGAGAGAGAGAGACAGAAACACGGAGAGACGCAAATATACAGACACAGAGAGAGACTGAAACACAGATAGACACACATATACAGACACAGAGAGACAGAGAGAGAGACAGAAACACAGATAGACACACATATACAGTCACAGAGAGAGACAGAAACACAGATAGACACACAATTACAGACAAAGACAGAGTCACAGAAACACAGATAGACACACATATACAGACACAGAGACACAGAAACACATATAGACACACATATACAGACACAGCGAGAGACAGAAACACAGATAGACACACATATACCGACACAGAGAGAGTGAGACAGAAACACAGACATATACATATACAGACACAGAGAGAGAGACAGACCAACACAGATAGACACACATATACCGTCTCAGAGAGTGAGACAGAAACACAGATAGACACACATATGCTGACACAGCGAGAAAGACAGAAGCACAGATAGAGACACATTTTCAGAGAGAGAGAGAGAGAGAGAGAGAAACACAGTTAGACACACATATACAGACACTGAGAGAGAGGGAGAGACAGAAACACAGACAGACACACATACACAGACACAGAGAGAAACAGAAACACAAATAGACATACACAAACAGACACAGAGAAAGAGAGAGAGAGATAGAGACAGAAACATAAATAGACACACATATACACACACAGAGGGACAGACAGAAACACAGGTGGACACACAATTACAGACAGAGAGAGACAGAAATATAGATAGACACACATATGCAGACACAGAGAAAGAGAGAGAGATAGAGACAGACACACAGATAGACACACATACACAGACAAAGAGAGAGTCGCAGAAACACAGATAGACACACATATACAGACAGAGAGAGAGAGAGACAGAAACATAGATAGACACACACATACAGACACAGAGAGAGACAGAAACACAGATAGACACACATATACAGAGAGAGAGAGAGAGACAGAAAAACCGATAGACACATATATACAGACACACAGAGAGACAGAAACACAGATAGACACACACATACAGACACAGAGAGAGACAGGAACACAGATAGACACACATATACCGACACAGAGAGAGTGAGACAGAAACACAGACATACACACATACAGACACAGAAAGTCACAGAACTACATATAGACACACATATCCAGACAGAGAGGGAGAGACAGAGACAGAAACATGGACTGACACGCATATACAGACACAGAGAGAGAGGGAGAGACAGAAACACAGACAGACACGCATATACAGACACAGAGAGCGACAGAAACACAGATAGACATACATATACAGACACAGAAAGAGAGAGAGAGAGATAGAGACAGAAACACAAATAGACACACATATACACACATAGAGGGAGAGACAGAAACACAGATGGACACACATATACAGACACAGAGAGAGAGAGAGAGACAGAAACACGAATAGACACACATATACAGACACAGAGAGAGACAGAAACACAGATAGACATACACATACAGACACAGAGAAAGAGAGAGAGAGATAGAGACAGAAACACAAATAGACACACATATACACACACAGAGAGAGAGAGAGAGACAGAAACACGAATAGACACACATATAGAGACACAGAGAGATAGACCGAAACACAGATAGACACACATATACAGACACATAGAGAGAGACAGACTCACAGATCGATACACATACACATAGAGAGAGAGGGAGAGAGACAGAAACACAGATCGATCCACATATACAAACACAGTGAGTGACAGAAGCACAGATTGGCACACATATACAGACACAAACACACACACACAGAGACAGACCAACACAGATAGACACACACATACAGACACAGAGAGAAAGAGATAGAGAAACACAGACAGACACACATATACAGAGACAGAGAGAGAAAGAGAATCACAGATAGACACACATACACAGATACAATGAGAGACAGAAATGCAGATAGACACACACATACAGACACAGAGACAGAGAGAACCACAGATCTACACACATATACAGGCAGAGAGAGAATGACAGCAACACAGATAGACACACATATACAGACAGAGAGAGAGTGACAGAAACACAGATAGAGACACATATACAGAGAGAGAGAGAGAGAGAGAGATAGACCAACATAGATAGACACACATATACAGTCACAGAGAGAGAGGGAGAGACAGAAACACACACAGACACACATATACAGAACACAGAGAGAGACAGAAACACAGATAGACACACATATACAGAACACAGAGAGAGACAGAAACACAAATAGAAATACACATACAGACACAGAGAAAGAGAGAGAGAGATAGAGACAGAAACATAAATAGACACACATATACACACACAGAGGGAGAGACAGAAACACAGATGGACACACAATTACAGACACAGAGAGAGACAGAAATATAGACAGACACACATACACAGACACAGAGAGACAGAAACACAAATAGAAATACACATACAGACACAGAGAAAGAGAGAGAGAGATAGAGACAGATACATAAATAGACACACACATACACACACAGAGGGAGAGACAGAAACACAGATGGACACACAATTACAGACACAGAGAGAGACAGGAATATAGATAGACATACATATGCAGACACAGAGAAAGAGAGAGAGATAGAGACAGACACACAGATAGACACACATACACAGACAAAGAGAGAGTCACAGAAACAAAGATAGACAAACATATACAGAGACAGAGACAGAAACAGAGAAAGATACGCATATACAGACACAGAGAGAGAGACAGAAACACAGATAGACACAAATAAACAGACAGAGAGAGAGAGACAAAAACACTGATAGACACACGTATACAGATACAGAGAGAGACAGAAACACAGATAGACACACATACACAGACACAGTGAGAGACAGAAATGCAGATAGACGCACATATACAGACAGAGAGACAGAGAGAGAGAGAACCACAGATCTACACACATATACAGGCAGAGAAAGAGAGAGAGAGACAGAAACACAGATAGACACATATATACAGACACAGAGAGAGTGAGACAGAAACACAGACATACACATATACAGAGAGAGAGAGAGAGAGAGAGACAGACCAACACAGATAGACACACACATACAGACACAGAGAGATAGAGAGACAGAAACACAGATAGACACACATATACAGACGCTGAAGATACAGAAATACAGATAGACACACATATACAGACGCTGAAGATACAGAAATACAGATAGACACACATATGTAGACAGAGAGCGAGAGAGAGGGACAGAAACACGGAGAGACACGCATATACAGACACAGAGTGAAAGACAGAAGCACAGATAGACACACATATACAGACACAGAGAGAGAGAGAGAAAGAGAGAGAGGCAGAAACACAGATAGACACATATATACAGACTCACAGAGACACAGAAACACATATAGACACACATATACAGACACAGCGAGAGACAGAAACACAGAAAGACACACATATACCGACACAGAGAGAGTGAGACAGAAACACAGACATATACAGACACAGAGGGAGAGACAGACCAACACAGATAGACACACATGTACAGACACTGAGAGATACAGAAATACAGATAGACACACATATACGGACACAGAGAGAGAGAGAGACAGAAACACATATAGACACACATATACAGACACAGAGAGAGTGAGACAGAAACACGGACATACACGTATACAGACAGAGAGAGAGAGAGAGACAGACCAACACAGATAAACACACACATACAGACACAGAGAGATAGAGAGGCAGAAACACAGATAGACACACATATACCATCACAGAGAGAGAGACAGAAACACAGATAGACACACATATACAGACACACAGAGAGAGGGAGAGACAGAAACACAGACAGACACACATACACAGACACAGAGAGAGACAGAAACACAAATAGACATACACATACAGACACAGAGAAAGAGAGAGAGAGATAGAGACAGAAACATATATAGACACACATATACACACTCAGAAGGAGAGACAGAAACACAGGTGGACACACAATTACAGACAGAGAGAGAGACAGAAATATAGATAGACATACATATGCAGACACAGAGAAAGAGAGAGAGATAGAGACAGACACACAGATAGACAAACATATACAGACAAAGAGAGAGAGAGAGAGACAGAAACATAGATAGACACACATATACAGACATAGAGAGAGAGACAGAAAGAAACACAGATAGATACACATACACAGACAAAAAGAGAGTGACAGAAACACAGATAGACACAAATAAACAGACAGCGAGAGAGAGACAAAAACACTGATAGACACACATATACAGACAGAGAGAGAGACAGAAACACAGATAGACACACATACACAGACACAGTGAGAGACAGAAATGCAGATAGACGCACATATACAGACAGAGAGAGAGAGAACCACAGATCTACACACATATACAGGCAGAGAAAGAGAGAGAGGGACAGAAACACAGACAGACACACATATACAGACACAGCGAGAAAGACAGAAGCACAGATTCACACATATATACAGACACAGAGAGAGAGAGAGAGAGAGAGAGAGAGAGACAGACCAACACAGATAGACACACACATTAGACACAGAAAGAAAGAGATAGAGAAACACAGACAGACACACATACACAGATACAATGAGAGACAGAAATGCAGATAGACACACACATACAGACATAGAGACAGAGAGAGAGAAAACCACAGATCTACACACAAATACAGGCAGAGAAAGAGAGAGAAACACAGATAGACACACATATACAGACACAGAGAGAGACAGAAACACAGATAGACACACATATACCGACACAGAGAGAGAGAGAGAGACGGACCAACACAGATCGACACACATATACAGACACTGAGAGATACAGAAATACAGATAGACACACATATGTAGACAGAGAGCGAGAGAGAGGGACAGAAACACGGAGAGACACACATATACAGACACAGAGTGAAAGACAGAAGCACTGATAGACACACATATACAGACACAGAGAGAGAGAGAGAGAGAGATACAGAATTACAGATAGACACACATATACAGATACAATGAGAGACAGAAATGCAGATAGACACACACATACAGACATAGAGACAGAGAGAGAGAAAACCACAGATCTACACACAAATACAGGCAGAGAAAGAGAGAGAAACACAGATAGACACACATATACAGACACAGAGAGAGACAGAAACACAGATAGACACACATATAAAGACACAGTGAGAGAGCCAGAAACACAGATAGACACACATGCACAGACTCAGAGAGAGACAGAAATACAGATAGACACACATATACAGACAGAGAGAGAGAGACAGACTCACAGATCAATACACATACACATAGAGAGAGAGGGAGAGAGACAGAAACACAGATCGATCCACATATACAAACACAGTGAGTAACAGAAGCACAGATTGGCACACATATACAGACACACACACACACACACACACACACAGAGACAGACCAACACAGATAGACACACACATAAAGACACAGAGAGAAAGAGATAGAGAAACACAGACAGACACACATATACAGACACAGAGAGAGAAAGAGAAACACAGATAGACACACACATACAGACACAGAGACAGAGAGAACCACAGATCTACACACATATACAGGCAGAGAGAGAATGACAGAAACACAGATAGAGACACATATACAGACACAGAGAGAGAGATAGAGAGAGAGAGAGGCAGAAACACAGACGGACACATATATACAGACACACAGAGATACAGAAACACATATAGACACACATATACAGGCACAGAGAGAGACAGAAATGCAGATAGACACACATATACCGACACAGAGAGAGTGAGACAGAAACACAGATATATACATATACAGACAGAGAGAGAGAGAGAGAGAGACAGAAACACAGATGGACACACAATTACAGACACAGAGAGAGACAGAAATACAGATAGACATACATATGCAGACACAGAGAAAGAGAGAGAGATAGAGACAGAAACACAGATAGACACACATATACAGACACAGAGAGAGAGACAGAAACACAGATAGACACACATATACAGACACAGAGAGAGAGACAGACTCACAGATCGATACACATACACATAGAGAGAGAGGGAGAGAGACAGAAACACAGATCGATCCACATATACAAACACAGTGAGTGACAGAAGCACAGATTGGCACACACATACAGACACAAACACACACACAGAGACAGACCAACACAGATAGACACACACATACAGACACAGAGAGAAAGAGATAGAGAAACACAGACAGACACACATATACAGATACAGAGAGAGACAGAAACACAGATAGACACACACATACAGACACAGAGACAGAGTGAGAGAGAACCACAGATAGACACACACATACAGACAGAGAGAGAGTGACAGAAACACAGATATACACACATATGCAGACACAGCGAGAAAGACAGAAGCACAGATAGAGATACATATACAGACAGAGAGAGAGAAAGAGAGACAGAAACACAGATAGACACACATATACAGACACAGAGAGAGACAGAAACTCAGATAGACACACACATACAGACAGAGAGACAGAGAGAGAGAGAACCACAGATCTACACACATATACAGACAGAGAAAGACAGAGAGACAGAAACACAGACAGACACACATATACAGACACAGAGAGAAAGAGAGACAGAAACACAGAGAGACACACATATACAGACACAGAGAGAGAGAGTCAGAAACAGATAGACACACATATACAGACACAGAGAGAGAGACAGAAAGAAACACAGATAGATACACATACACAGACAAAAAGAGAGTGACTGAAACACAGATAGACACAAATAAACAGACACAGAGAGAGAGAGACAGAAACACAGATAGACACACATATACAGACACAGAGAGAGAGAGACAGAAACACAGATAGACATACACATACAGACACAGAGAAAGAGAGAGAGAGATAGAGACAGAAACTCAAATAGACACACATATACACACACAGAGGGAGAGACAGAAACACAGATAGACACACATATACAGACAGACAGAGAGAGAGACAGAAACTCAGATAGACACACATATACAGACATAGAGAGAGAGACAGACTCACAGATCGATACACATATACAAACATAGTGAGTGACAGAAGCACAGTTTGGCACACATATACAGACAGAGAGAGAGAGAGAGAGAGACAGACCAACACAGGGTTGTTGCCGGTGCCACGTGACAGTGAGGCAAGGAATAGGGAGAGAGTGCAGTTGAACACGTGGCTGCAAGGATGGTGTAGGAGGGAGGGCTTCAGGTATTTGGACAATTGGACTGCATTCTGGGGAAGGTGGGTCCTGTACAAACAGGACGGGTTGTACCTGAACCAGAAGGGCACCAATATCCTGGGGGGTAGGTTTGCTAGCACTCTTCGGGGGGGTTTAAACTAATTTGGCAGGGGGATGGGAACCGGACTTGTAGTCCAGCAAGTAAGCTAGCTGTTTGTCAGGATGTCCAAGAATGTAGGGAGGCTGTGGAGAAGGTAGCACTGACAGGGAATACTTGCGGACACAGAGATGGGCTCAAGTGCGTATACTTCAATGCAAGGAGTATCAGAAATAAGGTGGGTGAACTTAAGGCATGGATCGGTACCTGGGACTACGATGTTGTGGCCATCACAGAAACGTGGATAGATGAGGGGCAGGAATGGTTGTTGGAGGTTCCTGGTTACAGATGTTTCAGTAAGATTAGGGAGGGTGGTAAAAAAGGAGGGGGGGGTGGCATTGCTAATTAGAAATGGTATAACGGCTGCAGAAAGGCAGTTCGAGGGGGATCTGCCTTTGGAGGTAGTATGGGCTGAAGTCAGAAATAGGAAAGGAGCAGTCACCTTGTTGGGTGTTTACTATAGGCCCCCCAATAGCAGCAGAGATGTGGAGGAACAGATTGGGAAACAGATTTTGGAAAGGTGCAGAAGCCATAGGGTCGTAGTCATGGGCGACTTCAACTTCCCAAATATTGATTGGAAGCTCTTTAGATCAAGTAGATTGGACGGGGCAGTGTTTGTGCAGTGTGTCCAGGAAGCTTTTCTAACTCAGTATGTAGATTGTCCAACCAGAGGGGAGGCCATATTGGATTTGGTACTCGGTAATGAACCGGGACAAGTGATGGGCTTGTTAGTGGGTGAACATTTTGGTGATGGTGACCACAATTCTGTGACTTTCACCTTGTTATGGAGAGAGATAGGTGCGCACAACAGGGTAGATTTTACAATTGGGGGAAGAGAAATTACGATGCTGTAGGACAGGATTTGAGGAGCATAAGTTGGGAGCATAGGCTGTCAGGGAAGGATGTGGTGGAAATGTGGAACTTTTTCAAGGAGCAGATACGACGTGTCCTTGATGTGTATGTACCTATCAGGCAGGAAAGAAATGGTCGTGTGAGGGAGCCTTGGTTGACGAGGGAGGTTGAATGTCTAGTAAAGAGGAAGAAGGAGGCTTACATAAGGTTGAGGAAACAGGGTTCAGACAGAGCAGTGGAGGGATACAGGATAGCCAGAAGGGACCTGAAGAAAGGGATTAGGAGAGCTAAGAGAGGGCATGAAAAATCCTTGGCAGATAGGATCAAGGATAACCCCAAGGCATTTTATGCATATGTGAGAAACATGAGAATGACGAGAACGAGGGTAGGTCCGATCAAGGACCGTAGTGGGAGATTGTGTATTGAGCCGGAAGAGATAGGAGAGGTCTTGAATGAGTACTTTTCTTCAGTATTTACGAACGAGAGGGACTGTATTGTTGAAGAGGAGAGTGTGAAACGAACTGGTAAGCTAGAAGAGATACTTGTTAGGAAGGAAGATGTGTTGGGCATTTTGAACAACTTGAGGATAGACAAGTCCCCCGGGCCTGACGGGATATATCCTAGGATTATGTGGGAAGCAAGAGAGGAAATTGCAGTACCGTTGGCAATGATCTATTCGTCTTCACTGTCAACGGGGGTGGTACCAGGGGACTGGAGAGTGGCGAATGTTGTGCCCCTGTTCAAAAAAGGGAATAGGGATAACCCCGGGAATTACAGGCCAGTTAGTCTTACTTCTGTGGTAGGCAAAGTAATGGAAAGGGTACTGAGGGATAGGATTTATGAGTATCTGGAAAGACACTGCTTGATTAGGGACAGCCAGCACGGATTTGTGAAGGGTAGGTCTTGCCCTACAAGTCTTATTGAATTCTTTGAGGAGGTGACCAAGCATGTGGATGAGGGTAGAGCAGTGGATGTAGTGTACATGGATTTTAGTAAGGCATTTGATAAGGTTCCCCATGGTAGGCTTATGCGGAAAGTCAGGAGGCATGGGGTAGTGGGAAATTTGGCCAATTGGATTGAAAACTGGCTAACCGGTCGAAGTCAGAGAGTGGTGGTAGATGGTAAATATTCAGCCTGGAGCCCAGTTACAAGTGGAGTTCCGCAGGGATCAGTTCTGGGTCCTCTGCTGTTTGTAATTTTTATTAATGACTTGGATGAGGGAGTCGAAGGGTGGGTCAGTAAATTTGCAGATGATACGAAGATTGGTGGAGTTGTGGACAGTGAGGAGGGCTGTTGTTGGCTGCAAAGGGACTTAGATATGATGCAGAGCTGGGCTGAGGAGTGGCAGATGGAGTTCAACCCTGCCAAGTGTGAGGTTGTCCATTTTGGAAGGACAAATAAGAATGCGGAATACAGGGTTAACGGTAGGGTTCTTAGTCAGGTGGAGGAACAGAGGGATCTTGGGGTCTATGTACATAGATCTTTGAAAGTTGCCACTCAGGTGGATAGAGCTTGTAAGAAGGCCTATGGTGTATTAGCGTTCATTAGCAGAGGGATTGAATTCAAGAGTCGTGAAGTGATGTTGCAGCTGTACAGGACTTTGGTTAGGCCACATTTGGAGTACTGTGTGCAGTTCTGGTCGCCTCACTTTAGGAAAGATGTGGAAGCTTTGGAGAGGGTGCAGAGAAGATTTACCAGGATGTTGCCTGGAATGGAGAATAGGTCGTACGAGGATAGGTTGAGAGTTCTCGGCCTTTTCTCGTTGGAACGGCGAAGGATGAGGGGTGACTTGATAGAGGTTTATCAGATGATCAGAGGAATAGATAGAGTAGACAGTCAGAGACTTTTTCCCCGGGTACAACAGAGTATTACAAGGGGACATAAATTTAAGGTGAAGGGTGGAAGGTATAAGGGAGATGTCAGGGGAGGGTTCTTTACCCAGAGAGTGGTGGGGGCATGGAATGCACTGCCCGTGGCAGTGGTAGAGTCAGAATCATTGATGACCTTTAAGCGGCAATTGGATAGGTACATGGATGGGTGCTTAATCTGGGATAGATGTTCGGCACAACATCGTGGGCCGAAGGGCCTGTTCTGTGCTGTATTGTTCTATGTTCTATGTTCTATGTTCTAGATAGACACACACATACAGACACAGAGAGAGAAAGAGAAACACAGATAGACACACATATACAGACACAGTGAGAGACAAAAATGCAGATAGACACACACATACAGACACAGAGACAGAGAGAGAGAGAACCACAGATCTACACACATATACAGACAGAGAGAGAGTGACAGAAACACAGAAAGACACACATATACAGACACAGAGAGAGACAAAAACACAGACAGACACACATATACAGACACAGAGAGAGAGACAGAGACAGAAACACAGATAGACACACACATACAGACAGAGTGAGAAACACAGATTGACACACATATACCGTCACAGAGAGAGAGAGAGACACAGACAGAAACAGAAACACAGATAGACACACACATACAGACAGAGAGACAGAGAGAGAAACGCAGATAGACACATATATACAGACACAGTGAGAGAGACCGAAACACAGATAGATACACATATACAGACAGAGAGAGAAACACAGATGGACACACAATTACAGACACAGAGATAGACAGAAATACAGATAGACACACATATACAGACACAGTGAGTGACAGAAGCACAGATAGGCACACATATACAGACACACAGAGAGAGAGAGAGAGACAGACCAACACAGATAGAGAGGCAGAAACACAGACAGACACACATACAGACACAGAGAGAGACAGAAATGCAGATAGACACACATATACAGACACAGAGAGAGAGAGACAGAAACACAGATAGACACACATATACTGACACACAGAGAGAGATAGGAACACTGTACAATAATTCTCAGGGAAAATACAATGATCTTGTTGGTGACGTGACGCAGTGAGGATGGGGAGAATCCCAGAGCAGTTCCCATAAGGATGTCCTTAATATAGACACACTGAAGGGCGTGACAGAATCCACCAGTCTTTAATGGAATGAGGAGACTGCATTTCCCTTCGGTGGGAGGTTGGAATGTCCCTATCCTGGCTGGAAGGTGTGCCCACCGTTACTGTCCTGTGACTGAGGGATTCTGGTGCCTCTCTGTCTGCCCTGGCCTTTGCGTGGGATTGTTATCACGGGGGGAGGAGACAGCCCACAGGGCGTTGGGACAGCTGGAGAGATCCGGATCAGGAAGCTTGTGTTCAGGTTGTGTTGGGAAGAGGATGGCCTGCCCTGCCAGTGACTGTGGTCAGGGCTGGCTTCCTGTGATAGGCCGTTTGGTCAATGCTGAGGCATTCTGCGTGTTCCTGGTGTGGTTTGGACAGACGGGGGTTTTGGTGTTCCCTGTGGGTATGCTGTGGAGAGGCAGGAGGGCAGATCGGATCCCATAGAGTGGGTGGGTTTGAGAGAGAGTGTGTGTATGAGAGAAAGTGTGTGAGAGAGAAAGTGTGTGTGAGAGTGTGTGTGTGAGAGAGAGAGGGAATGTGAGAGGGAGAGTGTGTGTGTGTGAGAGACAGTGTGTGTGTGTGAGAGAGTGTGTGTTAGAGAGAGTGTGTGTGTGAGAGTGTGTATGTGAGACAATTTGTGTGTGAGAGAGAGAGAGAGAATGTGTGAGAGAGTGTGTGTGTGAGAGTGATAGTGTGTGTGTGAGAGAGAGTGTGTGTGTGTGTGAGAGTGTGTGTGTGTGTTAGAGAGAGTGTGAGTGTGAGAGTGATAGTGTGTGTGTGAGAGAGAGAGAGTGTGTGTGTGTGTGAGAGTGTGTGTGTGTGTTAGAGAGAGTGTGTGTGTGTGAGAGTGTCCCAGAAAGTGTGTGTCCCGGGGAGAGTGCCCTGGGGGGAGAGTGTTCTGGGGGGAGAGTGTCCCGGGGGGAGTGTCCCGAGGGGAGAGTGTCACGGGGCTGAGTGTCCCGGGGAGAGAGTGTCCCGGGCAGAGTGTCCCTGGAGGAGAGTGTCCCAGGGGAGTGTATCCCGGGGGTAGAGTGTCCTGGAGAGAGTGTACCGGGGAGACAGTGTCTGGGGGAGAGTGTCCTCGGGGGAGTGTGTCCCTGGGGAGAGTCTCCGGGGGGGGAGAGTGACCAAGGGGGTCTGTCCTGGAGAGTGTGGCCCCGGAAGGAGTGTCCTGGGGAGAGAGTGTCCCAAAGAGTGTGTCCCGAGGGGAGTGTCCCGGGGAGTGTGTCTCGGAGAGTGTCACGGGGAGAGTGTTCCATGGAGTGGTTCCCGGTGGGGGGTCCCGGGGGGGGGAGCATCCCAGGGAATGTGTCCCTGGGGGAGAGTGTCCCGGGGTGTGTGTCAGGGGAGTGTATCCCGGGGATAGAGTGTCCTGGAGAGAGTGTCCCGAGGGGAGTGCCCCTGGGGGTGAGTGTCTCGGGGGGAGTGTGTCCCGGAGAGAGCGTCCCGGGGGAATGTCCCGGGGAGAGTGTCCCGGGGAGTAGGTCCCCGTGGGAGGTGCTGGGGGGGGAGTGTTCTGGTGAGTGTGTCCTGCAGAGAGTGTCCCGAGGGGAGTGTCCCGGGGAGATTCTCCGAGGTGGAGAGTGACCCAGGGGGTCTGTCCCGGAGTATGTGTCCCCAGGAGGAATCTCCCGGGGTGAGAGTGTCCCTAGGGGAGTGTCCTGGGGATGAGTTTCCCGGGGAGAGTGTCCTGGGGGGAATGTGTTCCTGGGAGTGTGTCCCGGGGAGTCTGTCCCGGGGAGACTGTCCCGGGGAGACTGCCCAGGGCAGAATGGTCCGGGGGAAGTATGTCCCAGGGTGAGTGTCCTGGGGAGTGTGTCCCAGGGGGAGTGTCCCGAGGGGAGAGTATCCCGCGGGTAGTGTGTCCCAGGGATTGTGTCCCGGGGAGAGTGTCCGAGGGGGAGTGTGTCCCGGGGAGTGGGACCCGGGGGGGAGAGTGTTGCAGGGAGTGTGTCCCAGGGATTATCTCCCAGGGAGCGTGTGTCGCGGGGGGAGTTTGTCCCAGGGGAGAGTGTCCGGGGGGAGAGTGTCCGGGGGAGAGTGTCCTCGGGGGAGTGCGTCCCTGGGGAGATTCTCCGGGGGGGAGAGTGACCCAGAGGGTCTGTCCCGGAGAGTGTGTCCCCGGGGGGAGTGTCCCGGGGAGAGTGTCTTAGGGGGAGTGTGTCCCGGGGAGTGTGTCTCTGGGAGTGTCCTGGGGAGAGTGTCCTTGGGAGAGTGTCCCAGGGGGAGTATCCCAGGGAGAGTGCCCCAGGGATTGTGTCCCGGGGAGTGTGTCTCGGGGAGAGTGCCCCGGGGGTGGGTGTTCCGGGGGAGAGTGTGCCCTGGGGAGAGTGTCCCGAAGAGAGTGCCCTGGGGTTGTGGGTGTGTCCCAGGGAGAGTATCCCAGGGGGAATGTCCTGGGGGGAGTGTCCCTGGTCGAGTGTCCCGGGTTGACTGTTCTGGGTAGAGTGTCCTGGGGAGAGTGTCCTGGGGAGGGTGTCCCGGGGAGTGTGTCCCGGGGATTGTCTCCCTGGGAGAGTGTGTCCCGGGGTAGAGTGTCTCGGGGGAGTGTCCCAGGCGGAGTGTCCCTGGGGGAGAGAGTCACGGGGGGTTTGTCTCGGGGATTGTGTCCCGGGGAGAGTGTGTCCCGGGAAGAGTGTGCCCTGGGGAGAGTGTCCTCGGGAGAGTGTCCCAGGGGGAGTATCCCTGGGAGAGTGTCCCAGGGATTGTGTCCCGGGAAGAGTGTCTCGGGGAGTGTGTCAGGGGAGTGTGTCCTGGGGGGAGTGTTCTGAAGAGGGTGTCCCGGGGTTGTGGATGTGTCCCAGGGAGAGTATCCCGGGGGGAGTGTCCCAGGGGGAGTGTCCCGGGGGAGTGTCCCAGGGATTGTGTCCCGGGAAGAGTGTCTCAGGGAGTGTGTCAGGGGAGTGTGTCCTGGGGGGAGTGTTCCGAAGAGGGTGTCCCGGGGTTGTGGATGTGTCCCAGGGAGAGTATCCCGGGGGGAGTGTCCCAGGGGGAGTGTCCCGGGGGAGTGTCCCTGGTAGAGTGTCCCGGGGAGAGTGTCCTGGGGGGAATGTCCGGGGGAGTGTGTCTCGGGGAGTGTCCCTGGGGGAGAGAGTCACGGGGGGTTTGTCTCGGGGAGTGTGTCCCGGGGAGAGTGTCCCGGGGGGAGTGTCCCTGGGGAGAGTGTCTCGGGGAGTGTGTCCCGGGGAGTGTGTCCCGGGGAGAGTGTCTCGGGGAGTGTGTCCCGGGGAGAGTGTCCCGGGGAGTGTGTCCCGGGGGGAGTGTCCCAGGTAGAGTGTCCCAGGGGAGTGTCCGGGGAGAGTGTCCTAGTGGGAGAGTGTCCCGGGGGAGTGTGTCCCAGGGAGTGTGTCCCAGGGAGTGTGTCCCGGGGAGTGTGTCTGAGGGAGAGTGTCCCAGGGGAGTGTCCCAGGGGGAGTGTCCCAGGGGGAGTGTCCGAGGGGGAGTGTCCGAGGGGGAGTGTCCCGGGGAGAGTGTCTGAGGGAGAGCGTCCTGGGGGAAAGTGTCCCTGGGGGAGCTTCCCGGGGAGTGTGTCTCGGGGAGAGTGTCCCGGGGGAAGTGTCTCCCGGGGGTGGGAGTTCTGGGGGGGAGTGTGTCCCGGGAAGAGTGTGTCCCGGGAAGAGTGTGCCCTGGGGAGGGTATCCCAGGGAGAGTGCCCCAGGGATTGTGTCCCGGGGAAAGTGTCTCGGGGAGTGTGTCAGGGGAGAGTGTCCCGGGGAGAGTGTTCCAGGGGATAATGTCCCGGGGGGTGTGTGTGTCCCCGGGAGACTGTGTCCCGTGGGGCGTGCCCCTGGGGGAGAGTGTCCCGGGGGGAGTATCCCAGAGAGTGTGTCCCCGGGAAGAGTGTCCTGGCGGGAGTGTGTCGCACGGGGGTGTCCCAGGGAGTGTGTTTTCGGGAGTGTGTCCCTGAGAGAGTGTCCCGGGGAGTCTGTCCTGGGGAGGGTGTCCCGGGGGGAGGGTGTCCCGGGAGAAGTGTGTCCCGGAGGGAGTGTCCCTTGGAGTGTGTCCCTTGGAGTGTGTCCCGGGGAGTGTGTCCTGGGGAGTGTGGCCTGGTGAGGTTCTCCCTGGGGGAGTGTGTCCCGGAAGGAGTGTCCCGGGGAGAGTGTCCCGGGGAGAGTGTCCCGGGGGGGTGTGTGTCCTGGGGAGTGTGTCTCGGGGGAGTGTCCCGGGGAGAGTTTCCGAGGGAGAGTGTCCCGGGGAGAGTGTCCCACGGGGTGTGTGTCCTGGGGGATGTGTCCCGGAGGGAGTGTCCTGGGGAGAATGTGTCCCTTGGGGCGTGCCCCTGGGGGAAAGTGTCCCGGGGGGAGTGTGTCGCACAGGGGTGTCCCTGGGAGAGTGTCCTGGAGAGTGTGTCCCAGGGAGTGTCCCGGGGGGAGTGACCCGAAGAGAGTGACCCGAAGAGAGTGACCCGGGGGGGGGGGCGGGTGTGTCCCAGGGAGTATATCCCAGGGATTGTGTCCCGAGGATTGTGTCCCAGGGAAGTGTGTCCCTGGGAGAGTATCCCGGGGAGTGTGTCCCTGGGGAGAGTGTCCCGGGCAGAGTGTCCCGGGGGTGTGTCCTGGGGGAGAGTGTCCCGGAGAGTGTGTCCCGGGGAGTGTGTCCTGGGGGAGAGTGTCCCGGAGAGTGTGTCCCGGGGAGAGTGTCCTGGAGAGTGTGTCCCAGGGAGTGTCCCGGGGGGAGTGACCCGAAGAGAGTGACCCGAAGAGAGTGACCCGGGGGGGGGGCGGGTGTGTCCCAGGGAGTATATCCCAGGGATTGTGTCCCGAGGATTGTGTCCCAGGGAAGTGTGTCCCTGGGAGAGTATCCCGGGGAGTGTGTCCCTGGGGAGAGTATCCCGGGGAGTGTGTCCCTGGGGAGAGTGTCCTGGGCAGAGTGTCCCGGGGGTGTGTCCTGGGGGAGAGTGTCCCGGAGAGTGTGTCCCGGGGAGTGTGTCCTGGGGAGTGTGTCCCGGGGAGTGTGTCCCGGGGAGTGTGTCCCGGGGAGTGTATCCCGGGGGGAGTGTCCCCACTCTGTGTCTCCCTCTGACGGTTGTCCGTCTTTCTCTCCCCTCCCCCCTGCCCCCTGTAGGACGGTGGTGAGTGCCCCCCTGGAGGTGAATCAGACCGGGACACGAACCGGGCGGCTATACAAATGCAGTTACAGCCGAGGGCAGTGCCAGCCCCTGGCAGTCAACGGTGAGTCCACCCCGGGGTCAGAGACCACCATCACCCTGACCCCGTCTGCCCACAAACACCCTCCCCCCTCACCCCTCACCCCTCCCCCTCCCCCCTCCCCACGTCCTCGCGGCTCGGCTCTGACCCGGACTCTCTCTCTCTCCCTGTAGCTCCTCCTGAAGCTGGTGCCATTTCTCTCGGGCTCTCCCTGTCAGCGCTGAACGTTGGTGAGGGGGCCTTCCTGGTGAGTATCGACCCCATCCCACGGGAGGGAACCCGGGAACCGGGAGGGAAACCCGGAAAACCGGGAAGAAACACAGGGAACGGGGGGAACCCAGGGAACTGGGATGGAACCGGGGAACAGGGAGGGATCCAGGAGGAAACCAGTAGGGAACCCGCAAAGCCGGGAAGGAACCCTGGGAACGGGGGATCCTGGGGAACTGGGAGGGAAACCCAGAGGAATCCCGCACAGACACTGGGAGAAATCCCAGAGAGACAGCCACCCTGAGGGTGGAATCGAACCCGGCACTGTGGGGCTGGGAGAGGTCCCCACTGACTAACCTTACTGCCCTCTCCGTCCTGATTGTGTCTCCCCCTCCTCCCAATCCCCATCTGGGACAGGCCCACCCTCCTCTATCACCTCTCGGAGGTCATGCCTTTCATCCGTGGGGATTTCTCCCGGTCTCCTCCCATTCCAGACCAGCCCATCCTCCTGGCAATCCTGGGTTTGACATTACTGAGGAACCTGCTCCCAGCCAGCCTGGCCATGCTGCTGTCAGAGAGTCACCGAGACCCTTCGCTCCAGCCCATCCGTGCTGCTGTCAGAGAGTCACCGAGACCCTTCGCTCCAGCCCGGCCATGCTGCTGTCAGAGAGTCACCGAGACCCTTCGCTCCAGCCTGGCCATGCTGACCCAGCTATCCGGAAGCTAATCCAGCCACATTTCCCAGCACCCGGTCCATATCCCTCCAAACCCTTCCTATTCATATACCCATCCAGATGCCTCTTAAATGTTGCAATTGTACCAGCCTCCACCACATCCTCTGGCAGCTCATTCCAAACACGTACCACCCTCTGCCCCTTCGGTCTCTTTTATATCTTTCCCCTCTCACCCTAAACCTATGCCCTCTAGTTCTGGACTCCCCAATGCCAGGGAAAAGACTTTGTCTATTTACCCTATCCATGCCCCTCATAATTTTGTAAACCTCTATAAGGTCACCCCTCAGCCTCTGACGCTCCAGGGAAAACAGCCCCAGCCTGTTCAGCCTCTCCCTGTAGCTCAGACCCTCCAACTCTGGCAACATCCTTGTCAATCTTTTCTGAACCCTTTCAAGTTTCACAACATCTTTCCGATAGGAAGGAGACCAGAATTGTACACAATATTCCAACAGTGGCCTAACCAATGTCCTGTACAGCCGCAACATGACCTCCCAACTCCTGTGCTCAATACTCTGACCAATAAAGGAAAGCATTCCAAACGCTGCCTTCACTATCCTATCTACCTGCGACTCCACCCCGTCAACACTGACCCTCAGACCTTGCCCAAACCCTCATCACCGACCCTCCGACAGTGCCCACTTCCTCAGCACTGACCCTCCGTCAGTGCCCACTTCCTCAGCACTGACCCTCCAAAAGTGCCCACTCACTCAGCACCGACCCTCTGACAGTGCCCACTCCCTCAGCACTGACCCTCCGACAGTGCCCACTCCCTCAGCACTGACCCTCTGACAGTGCCTACTCTCTCATCACTGACCCTCTGACATTGCCCACTCCCTCAGCACTGACCCTCCGACAGTGCCCACTCCCTCAGCACTAACCCTCTGACTGTCCTCACCCCCTCAGCACTGACCCTCTGACAGTGCCCACTACCTCAACACTGACCCTCCGACAGTGCCCACTCCCTCAGCACTGACCCTCTGACAATGCCCACTTCCTCAGCACTGACCCTCCGACAGTGCCCACTACCTCAGCACTGACCCTCTGACAGTACCCACTCCCTCAGTACTGACCCTCTGACAGTGCAGCACTCCCTCAATACTGACCCTCCGACAGTGCGGCACTCCCTCAGCACTGACCCTCCGACAGTGCGGCACTCCCTCAGCACTGACCCTCTGACAGTGCGGCCCTCCCTCAGCACTGACCCTCCGACAGTGCACACTCCCACAGCACTGACCCTCCGACAGTGCACACTCCCACAGCACTGACCCTCCGACAGTGCCCACTCCCTCAGCCCTGACCCACCGACAGTGCCCACTCCCTCAGCACTGACCATCTGACAGTGCGGCGCTCTCTCAGCACTGACCCTCTGTCAGTGCCCACTACCTCAACACTGACCCTCCGACAGTGCCCACTCCCTCAGCACTGACCCTCTGACAATGCCCACTTCCTCAGCATTGACCCTTTGTCAGTGCCCACTACCTCAGCACTGACCCTCCGACAGTGCCCACTCCCTCAGCACTGACCCTCCGACATTTTCCACTCACTCAGCACTGACCCTCTGAAAGTGTGGCACTCCCTCAGCACTGACCCTACGAAAGTGTGGCACTCCATCAGCACTGACCCTCCGACAGTGCCCACTCCCTCAGCACTGACCCTCCGACAGTGCGGCACTCCCTCAGCACTGACCCGCCGTCAATGCCCACTCCCTCAGCATTGACCTTCCGACAGTGCCCACTCCCTCAGCACTGACCCTCCGACAGTGCCCAAACCGTCATCACACACCCTCCGACAGTGCCCACTCCGTCAGCACTGACCCTCCGACAGTGCCCCCTCCCTCAGCACTGACCCTCCGACAGTGCCCACTCCGTCAGCACTGACCATCCGACATTGCCCACTCCCGCAGCACTGACCCTCCGACAGTGCCCACTCCCTCAGCACTGACCCTCTGACAGTGCCCACTCCTTCGGCACTGACCCTCTGACAGTGCCCACTCCCTCAGCACTGACCCTCTGACAGTGCGGCACTCCATCAGCACTGACCCATCGACAGAACCCTCTCCCTCAGCACTGACCCTCTGACAGTGCCCACTTCCTCAGCACTGACCCTCTGACAGTGCCCATTCCCTCAGCACTGACCCTCCGACAGTGCAGCACTCCCTCAACACTGACCCTCCGACAGTGTGGCACTCCCTCAGCACTGACCGTCCGACATTGCCCACTCCCTCAGCACTGAACCTCCGACAGAACCCCCTCCCTCAGCAGTGACCCTCCGACAGTGTCCACTCCTTCAGCACTGACCCTCCGACAGTGCCCATTCCCACAGCAGTGACCCTCCGACAGTGCCCACTCCCTCAGCACTGACGCTCTGACAGTGCGGCACTCCCTCAGCACTGACCCTCCGACAGTGCACACTCCCACAGCACTGACCCTCCAAAAGTCCCCACTCCCTCAGCACTGACCCTCCGACAGTGCGCTCTCCCTCAGCCCTGACCCTCCATCAGTGCCCACCCCCTCAACACTGACCCTCCGACAGAACCCTCTCCCTCAGCCCTGACCCTCTGACAGTGCCCACTTCCTCAGCACTGACCCTCAAACAGTGCCCACTCATTCAGCACTGAACCTCCGACAGTGACCACTCCCTCAGCACTGACGCTCCGACAGTGCCAACCCCCTCAGCACTGACCGTCCGACAGAACCCTCTCCCTCAGCACTGACCCTCTGACAGTGCCCACTTCCTCAGCACTGACCCTCCAACAGTGCCCACTCCGTCAGCCCTGACACTCCGACAGTGCCCACTCCCTCAGCACTGACCCTCCGACAGTGTCCACTCCCTCAGCACTGACCCTCCGACAGTGTCCATTCCCACAGCAGGGACCCTCCGACAGTGCGGCACTCCCTCAGCACTGACCCTCCGACAGTGCACACTCCCACAGCACTGACCCTCCGAAAGTCCGCACTCGCTGAGCCCTGACCCTCCGACAGTGCACACTCACTCAGCACTGAACCTCCGACAGTGCGGCACACCCTCAGCACTGACCCTCCGACAGTGTCCACTCCCTCAGCACTGACGCTCTGACAGTGCCAACCCCCTCAGCACTGACACTCTGACAGAATCCCCTCCCTCAGCACTGACCCTCTGACAGTGCCCACTCGCTGAGCCCTGACCCTCCGACAGTGCGCACTCCCTGAGCACTGAACCTTCGACAGTGCGGCACTCCCTCAGCACTGACCCTGCGACAGTGCCTACTCCCTCAGCACTGAACCTCCGACAGAACCCTCTCCCTCAGCACTGACCCTCCGACAGTGCCCACTCCCTCAGCACTGACCCTCCGACAGTGCCCACTCCCTTAGCACTGACCCTCTGACAGTGCCCACTCCGTCAGCCCTGACACACCGACAGTGCCCACTCCCTCAACACTGACCCTGCGACAGTGCCCACTTCCTCTGCACTGACCGTCTGACAGTGCCCACTCCCTCAGCACTGACCCTCTGACAGAACCCTCTCCCTCAGCCCTGACCCTACGTCAGTGCCCACCCCCTCAACACTGACCCTCCGACAGAACCCTCTCCCTCAGCCCTGACCCTCTGACACTGCCCACTTCCTCAGAACTGACCCTCCAACAGTGCCCACTCCCACAGCACTGACCCTCCAACAGTGCGGCACTCCCTCAGCACTGACCCTCCGACAGTGCCCACTCCCTCATCACTGACCCTCTGACAGTGCCCACTCCGTCAGCCCTGACACACCGACAGTGCCCACTCCCTCAGCACTGACCCTGCGACAGTGCCCACTTCCTCTGCACTGACCGTCTGACAGTGCCCACTCCCTCAGCACTGACCCTCTGACAGAACCCTCTCCCTCAGCCCTGACCCTACGTCAGTGCCCACCCCCTCAATACTGACCCTCCGACAGAACCCTCTCCCTCAGCCCTGACCCTCTGACACTGCCCACTTCCTCAGAACTGACCCTCCAACAGTGCCCACTCCCTCATCACTGACCCTCCGACAGTGACCACTCCCTCAGCCCTGACCCTCCGACAGTGCGCACTCCCTCAGCACTGACCCTCCGACAGTGCCCCCTCCCTCAGCACTGATCCTCCGACAGTGTCCACTCCCTCAGCACTGACCCTCCGACAGTGTCCACACCCGCAGCACTGACCCTCCGACAGTGCCCATTTCCTCATCACTGACCCTCCGACAGTGCCCACTCCCTCTGCACTGACCCTCCGACATTGTCCACTCCCTCAGCACTGACCCTCCGACAGTGCCCACTCCCTCAGCACTGACCCTCCGACAGTGCCCACTCGCTCATCACTGACCCTCTGACAGTGCCCCCTCCCTCAGCCCTGACCCTCTGACATTGCCCCCTCCCTCAGCACTGACCCTCCGACAGTGCCCACTCCCTCAGCACTGACCCTCCGACAGTGCCCACTTCCTCTGCACTGACCCTCTGACAGTGCCCACTCCCTCAGCACAGACCGTCTGACAGTGCCCACTCCCTCAGCACTGACGCTCCGGCAGTGCCCCCTCCCTCAGCACTGATCCTCCGACAGTGTCCACTCCCTCAGCACTGACCCTCCGACATTGCCCACTCCCTCAGCACTGACCCTCCGACAGAACTCTCTCCCTCAACCCTGACCCTCTGACATTGCCCCCCCCTCAGCACTGACCCTCCGACAGTGCCCACTCCCTCAGCACTGACCCTCCGACAGTGCCCACTCCCTTAGCACTGACCCTCTGACAGTGCCCACTCCGTCAGCCCTGACACACCGACAGTGCCCACTCCCTCAACACTGACCCTGCGACAGTGCCCACTTCCTCTGCACTGACCGTCTGACAGTGCCCACTCCCTCAGCACTGACCCTCTGACAGAACCCTCTCCCTCAGCCCTGACCCTACGTCAGTGCCCACCCCCTCAACACTGACCCTCCGACAGAACCCTCTCCCTCAGCCCTGACCCTCTGACACTGCCCACTTCCTCAGAACTGACCCTCCAACAGTGCCCACTCCCACAGCACTGACCCTCCAACAGTGCGGCACTCCCTCAGCACTGACCCTCCGACAGTGCCCACTCCCTCATCACTGACCCTCTGACAGTGCCCACTCCGTCAGCCCTGACACACCGACAGTGCCCACTCCCTCAGCACTGACCCTGCGACAGTGCCCACTTCCTCTGCACTGACCGTCTGACAGTGCCCACTCCCTCAGCACTGACCCTCTGACAGAACCCTCTCCCTCAGCCCTGACCCTACGTCAGTGCCCACCCCCTCAATACTGACCCTCCGACAGAACCCTCTCCCTCAGCCCTGACCCTCTGACACTGCCCACTTCCTCAGAACTGACCCTCCAACAGTGCCCACTCCCACAGCACTGATCCTCCAACAGTGAGGCACTCCCTCAGCACTGACCCTTTGACAGTGGAGCACACCCTCAGCACTGACCCTCCGACAGTTCCCATTCCCTCAACACTGACCCTCCGACAGTGCCCACTCCCTCATCACTGACCCTCCGACAGTGCCCACTCCCTCGGCCCTGACCCTCTGACAGTGCCCACTCCCTCAGCACTGACCCTTCGACAGTGCGGCACTCCCTCAGCACTAACCCTCTGACAGTGCCCACTCCCTCAGCCCTGACCCTCCGACAGTGCCCACTCCCTCATCACTGATCCTCCGACAGTGCCCACTCCCTCAGCCCTGACACTGCGACAGTGCCCACCCCCTCAGCACTGACCCTGCGACAGTGCCAACTCCCTCAGCACTGACCCTCCGACAGAACCCGTTCCCTCAGCCCTGAACCTCTGACAGTGCCCACTTCCTCAGCACTGACCCTCCAACAGTGCCTTCTCCCTCAGCACTGACCCTCCGAAAGTGCGGCACTCCATCAGCACTGACCCTCCGACAGAACCCTCTCACTCAGCCCTGACCCTCCGGCAGGGCGCACTCCTGGAGCACTGACCTTCCGAAAATACGGCACTCCCACAGCACTGACCCTCCGACATTGCCCACTCCCTCATCACTGACCCTCCGACAGTGCCCACTCCCTCATCACTGACCCTCCGACAGTGACCACTCCCTCAGCCCTGACCCTCCGACAGTGCGCACTCCCTCAGCACTGACCCTCCGACAGTGCCCCCTCCCTCAGCACTGATCCTCCGACAGTGTCCACTCCCTCAGCACTGACCCTCCGACAGTGTCCACACCCGCAGCACTGACCCTCCGACAGTGCCCATTTCCTCATCACTGACCCTCCGACAGTGCCCACTCCCTCTGCACTGACCCTCCGACATTGTCCACTCCCTCAGCACTGACCCTCCGACAGTGACCACTCCCTCAGCACTGACCCTCCGACAGTGCCCACTCGCTCATCACTGACCCTCTGACAGTGCCCCCTCCCTCAGCCCTGACCCTCTGACATTGCCCCCTCCCTCAGCACTGACCCTCCGACAGTGCCCACTCCCTCAGCACTGACCCTCCGACAGTGCCCACTTCCTCTGCACTGACCCTCTGACAGTGCCCACTCCCTCAACACAGACCGTCTGACAGTGCCCACTCCCTCAGCACTGACCCTCCGGCAGTGACCACTCCCTCAGCACTGACGCTCCGGCAGTGCCCACTCCCTCAGCACTGACCCTCCGGCAGTGACCACTCCCTCAGCACTGACCCTCCGACAGTGCCCACTCGCTCAGCACTGACCCTCCGACAGTTCCCATTCCCTCAGCACTGACCCTCCGACAGTGCCCCCTCCCTCATCACTGACCCTCTGACAGTGCCCACTCCCTCACCCCTGACCCTCCGACAGTGCCCACTCCCTCAGCACTGACCATCTGACAGTGCGGCGCTCGCTCAGCACTGACCCTCCGACAGAACCCTCTCCCTCAGCCCTGACCCTCTGACATTGCCCACACCCTCAGCACTGACCCTCCGGCAGTGCCCACTCCCTCAGCGCTGACCCTCCGACAGTGCCCACTACCTCAGCACTGACCCTCCGACAGTGCCCGCTACTTTAGCACTGACCCTCCCACTGTGCCCACTCCCTCAGCACTGACCCTCTGACAGTGCCCACTCCCTCAGCGCTGACCCTCTGATATTGCCCACTCCCTCAGCACTGACCCTCCGACAGTGCCCACTACCTCAGCACTGACACTCCGACAGTGCCCACTCCCTCAGCACTGACCCTCCGATAGAGAGGCACTCCCTCAGTACTGACCCTCTGACAGTGCCCACTCCCTCAGCCCTGACCCTCTGACAGTGCCCACCCCCACAGCACTGATCATCTGACAATGCCCACTCCCTCAGCACTGACCCTCCGATATTGTCCACTCCCTCAGCACTGACCCTCCGACAGTGCCCACTCCCTCAGCACTGACCCTGTGACCGTGCGGCACTCCCTCAGCGCTGACCCTCTGTCGGTGCCCACTCCCTCAGCACTGATCCTCTGACAGTGCCCACTCCCTCAGCACTGACCATTTGACAGTGCCCACTCCCTCAGCACTGACCCTCCGGCAGTGCCCACACACTCTGCACTGACCCACCGACAGTGCCCACTCCCTCAGCACTGACCCTCCGACAGTGCGGCACTCCCTCAGCACTGACCCGCCGTCAATGCCCACTCCCTCAGCATTGACCTTCCGACAGTGCCCACTCCCTCAGCACTGACCCTCCGACAGTGCCCAAACCGTCATCACACACCCTCCGACAGTGCCCACTCCGTCAGCACTGACCCTCCGACAGTGCCCCCTCCCTCAGCACTGACCCTCCGACAGTGCCCACTCCGTCAGCACTGACCATCCGACATTGCCCACTCCCGCAGCACTGACCCTCCGACAGTGCCCACTCCCTCAGCACTGACCCTCTGACAGTGCCCACTCCTTCGGCACTGACCCTCTGACAGTGCCCACTCCCTCAGCACTGACCCTCTGACAGTGCGGCACTCCATCAGCACTGACCCATCGACAGAACCCTCTCCCTCAGCACTGACCCTCTGACAGTGCCCACTTCCTCAGCACTGACCCTCTGACAGTGCCCATTCCCTCAGCACTGACCCTCCGACAGTGCAGCACTCCCTCAACACTGACCCTCCGACAGTGTGGCACTCCCTCAGCACTGACCGTCCGACATTGCCCACTCCCTCAGCACTGAACCTCCGACAGAACCCCCTCCCTCAGCAGTGACCCTCCGACAGTGTCCACTCCTTCAGCACTGACCCTCCGACAGTGCCCATTCCCACAGCAGTGACCCTCCGACAGTGCCCACTCCCTCAGCACTGACGCTCTGACAGTGCGGCACTCCCTCAGCACTGACCCTCCGACAGTGCACACTCCCACAGCACTGACCCTCCAAAAGTCCCCACTCCCTCAGCACTGACCCTCCGACAGTGCGCTCTCCCTCAGCCCTGACCCTCCATCAGTGCCCACCCCCTCAACACTGACCCTCCGACAGAACCCTCTCCCTCAGCCCTGACCCTCTGACAGTGCCCACTTCCTCAGCACTGACCCTCAAACAGTGCCCACTCATTCAGCACTGAACCTCCGACAGTGACCACTCCCTCAGCACTGACGCTCCGACAGTGCCAACCCCCTCAGCACTGACCGTCCGACAGAACCCTCTCCCTCAGCACTGACCCTCTGACAGTGCCCACTTCCTCAGCACTGACCCTCCAACAGTGCCCACTCCGTCAGCCCTGACACTCCGACAGTGCCCACTCCCTCAGCACTGACCCTCCGACAGTGTCCACTCCCTCAGCACTGACCCTCCGACAGTGTCCATTCCCACAGCAGGGACCCTCCGACAGTGCGGCACTCCCTCAGCACTGACCCTCCGACAGTGCACACTCCCACAGCACTGACCCTCCGAAAGTCCGCACTCGCTGAGCCCTGACCCTCCGACAGTGCACACTCACTCAGCACTGAACCTCCGACAGTGCGGCACACCCTCAGCACTGACCCTCCGACAGTGTCCACTCCCTCAGCACTGACGCTCTGACAGTGCCAACCCCCTCAGCACTGACACTCTGACAGAATCCCCTCCCTCAGCACTGACCCTCTGACAGTGCCCACTCGCTGAGCCCTGACCCTCCGACAGTGCGCACTCCCTGAGCACTGAACCTTCGACAGTGCGGCACTCCCTCAGCACTGACCCTGCGACAGTGCCTACTCCCTCAGCACTGAACCTCCGACAGAACCCTCTCCCTCAGCACTGACCCTCCGACAGTGCCCACTCCCTCAGCACTGACCCTCCGACAGTGCCCACTCCCTTAGCACTGACCCTCTGACAGTGCCCACTCCGTCAGCCCTGACACACCGACAGTGCCCACTCCCTCAACACTGACCCTGCGACAGTGCCCACTTCCTCTGCACTGACCGTCTGACAGTGCCCACTCCCTCAGCACTGACCCTCTGACAGAACCCTCTCCCTCAGCCCTGACCCTACGTCAGTGCCCACCCCCTCAACACTGACCCTCCGACAGAACCCTCTCCCTCAGCCCTGACCCTCTGACACTGCCCACTTCCTCAGAACTGACCCTCCAACAGTGCCCACTCCCACAGCACTGACCCTCCAACAGTGCGGCACTCCCTCAGCACTGACCCTCCGACAGTGCCCACTCCCTCATCACTGACCCTCTGACAGTGCCCACTCCGTCAGCCCTGACACACCGACAGTGCCCACTCCCTCAGCACTGACCCTGCGACAGTGCCCACTTCCTCTGCACTGACCGTCTGACAGTGCCCACTCCCTCAGCACTGACCCTCTGACAGAACCCTCTCCCTCAGCCCTGACCCTACGTCAGTGCCCACCCCCTCAATACTGACCCTCCGACAGAACCCTCTCCCTCAGCCCTGACCCTCTGACACTGCCCACTTCCTCAGAACTGACCCTCCAACAGTGCCCACTCCCTCATCACTGACCCTCCGACAGTGACCACTCCCTCAGCCCTGACCCTCCGACAGTGCGCACTCCCTCAGCACTGACCCTCCGACAGTGCCCCCTCCCTCAGCACTGATCCTCCGACAGTGTCCACTCCCTCAGCACTGACCCTCCGACAGTGTCCACACCCGCAGCACTGACCCTCCGACAGTGCCCATTTCCTCATCACTGACCCTCCGACAGTGCCCACTCCCTCTGCACTGACCCTCCGACATTGTCCACTCCCTCAGCACTGACCCTCCGACAGTGCCCACTCCCTCAGCACTGACCCTCCGACAGTGCCCACTCGCTCATCACTGACCCTCTGACAGTGCCCCCTCCCTCAGCCCTGACCCTCTGACATTGCCCCCTCCCTCAGCACTGACCCTCCGACAGTGCCCACTCCCTCAGCACTGACCCTCCGACAGTGCCCACTTCCTCTGCACTGACCCTCTGACAGTGCCCACTCCCTCAGCACAGACCGTCTGACAGTGCCCACTCCCTCAGCACTGACGCTCCGGCAGTGCCCCCTCCCTCAGCACTGATCCTCCGACAGTGTCCACTCCCTCAGCACTGACCCTCCGACATTGCCCACTCCCTCAGCACTGACCCTCCGACAGAACTCTCTCCCTCAACCCTGACCCTCTGACATTGCCCCCCCCTCAGCACTGACCCTCCGACAGTGCCCACTCCCTCAGCACTGACCCTCCGACAGTGCCCACTCCCTCAGCACTGACCCTCTGACAGTGCCCACTCCGTCAGCCCTGACACACCGACAGTGCCCACTCCCTCAACACTGACCCTGCGACAGTGCCCACTTCCTCTGCACTGACCGTCTGACAGTGCCCACTCCCTCAGCACTGACCCTCTGACAGAACCCTCTCCCTCAGCCCTGACCCTACGTCAGTGCCCACCCCCTCAACACTGACCCTCCGACAGAACCCTCTCCCTCAGCCCTGACCCTCTGACACTGCCCACTTCCTCAGAACTGACCCTCCAACAGTGCCCACTCCCACAGCACTGACCCTCCAACAGTGCGGCACTCCCTCAGCACTGACCCTCCGACAGTGCCCACTCCCTCATCACTGACCCTCTGACAGTGCCCACTCCGTCAGCCCTGACACACCGACAGTGCCCACTCCCTCAGCACTGACCCTGCGACAGTGCCCACTTCCTCTGCACTGACCGTCTGACAGTGCCCACTCCCTCAGCACTGACCCTCTGACAGAACCCTCTCCCTCAGCCCTGACCCTACGTCAGTGCCCACCCCCTCAATACTGACCCTCCGACAGAACCCTCTCCCTCAGCCCTGACCCTCTGACACTGCCCACTTCCTCAGAACTGACCCTCCAACAGTGCCCACTCCCACAGCACTGATCCTCCAACAGTGAGGCACTCCCTCAGCACTGACCCTTTGACAGTGGAGCACACCCTCAGCACTGACCCTCCGACAGTTCCCATTCCCTCAACACTGACCCTCCGACAGTGCCCACTCCCTCATCACTGACCCTCCGACAGTGCCCACTCCCTCGGCCCTGACCCTCTGACAGTGCCCACTCCCTCAGCACTGACCCTCCGACAGTGCGGCACTCCCTCAGCACTAACCCTCTGACAGTGCCCACTCCCTCAGCCCTGACCCTCCGACAGTGCCCACTCCCTCATCACTGATCCTCCGACAGTGCCCACTCCCTCAGCCCTGACACTGCGACAGTGCCCACCCCCTCAGCACTGACCCTGCGACAGTGCCAACTCCCTCAGCACTGACCCTCCGACAGAACCCGTTCCCTCAGCCCTGAACCTCTGACAGTGCCCACTTCCTCAGCACTGACCCTCCAACAGTGCCTTCTCCCTCAGCACTGACCCTCCGAAAGTGCGGCACTCCATCAGCACTGACCCTCCGACAGAACCCTCTCACTCAGCCCTGACCCTCCGGCAGGGCGCACTCCTGGAGCACTGACCTTCCGAAAATACGGCACTCCCACAGCACTGACCCTCCGACATTGCCCACTCCCTCATCACTGACCCTCCGACAGTGCCCACTCCCTCATCACTGACCCTCCGACAGTGACCACTCCCTCAGCCCTGACCCTCCGACAGTGCGCACTCCCTCAGCACTGACCCTCCGACAGTGCCCCCTCCCTCAGCACTGATCCTCCGACAGTGTCCACTCCCTCAGCACTGACCCTCCGACAGTGTCCACACCCGCAGCACTGACCCTCCGACAGTGCCCATTTCCTCATCACTGACCCTCCGACAGTGCCCACTCCCTCTGCACTGACCCTCCGACATTGTCCACTCCCTCAGCACTGACCCTCCGACAGTGACCACTCCCTCAGCACTGACCCTCCGACAGTGCCCACTCGCTCATCACTGACCCTCTGACAGTGCCCCCTCCCTCAGCCCTGACCCTCTGACATTGCCCCCTCCCTCAGCACTGACCCTCCGACAGTGCCCACTCCCTCAGCACTGACCCTCCGACAGTGCCCACTTCCTCTGCACTGACCCTCTGACAGTGCCCACTCCCTCAACACAGACCGTCTGACAGTGCCCACTCCCTCAGCACTGACCCTCCGGCAGTGACCACTCCCTCAGCACTGACGCTCCGACTGTGCCCACTCCCTCAGCACTGACCCTCCGGCAGTGACCACTCCCTCAGCACTGACCCTCCGACAGTGCCCACTCGCTCAGCACTGACCCTCCGACAGTTCCCATTCCCTCAGCACTGACCCTCCGACAGTGCCCCCTCCCTCATCACTGACCCTCTGACAGTGCCCACTCCCTCACCCCTGACCCTCCGACAGTGCCCACTCCCTCAGCACTGACCATCTGACAGTGCGGCGCTCGCTCAGCACTGACCCTCCGACAGAACCCTCTCCCTCAGCCCTGACCCTCTGACATTGCCCACACCCTCAGCACTGACCCTCCGGCAGTGCCCACTCCCTCAGCGCTGACCCTCCGACAGTGCCCACTACCTCAGCACTGACCCTCCGACAGTGCCCGCTACTTTAGCACTGACCCTCCCACTGTGCCCACTCCCTCAGCACTGACCCTCTGACAGTGCCCACTCCCTCAGCGCTGACCCTCTGATATTGCCCACTCCCTCAGCACTGACCCTCCGACAGTGCCCACTACCTCAGCACTGACACTCCGACAGTGCCCACTCCCTCAGCACTGACCCTCCGATAGAGAGGCACTCCCTCAGTACTGACCCTCTGACAGTGCCCACTCCCTCAGCCCTGACCCTCTGACAGTGCCCACCCCCACAGCACTGATCATCTGACAATGCCCACTCCCTCAGCACTGACCCTCCGATATTGTCCACTCCCTCAGCACTGACCCTCCGACAGTGCCCACTCCCTCAGCACTGACCCTGTGACCGTGCGGCACTCCCTCAGCGCTGACCCTCTGTCGGTGCCCACTCCCTCAGCACTGATCCTCTGACAGTGCCCACTCCCTCAGCACTGACCATTTGACAGTGCCCACTCCCTCAGCACTGACCCTCCGGCAGTGCCCACACACTCTGCACTGACCCACCGACAGTGCCCACTCGCTCAGCACTGACCCTCCGGCAGTGCCCACACACTCAGCACTGACCCTCCGACATTGCCCACTCCCTCAGCACTGAACCTCTGAGAGTCCCCACTCATTCAGCACTGACCCTCCGACAGTGCCCACTCCCACAGCACTGACCCTCCGACAGTGCCCACTCCCTCAGCACTGACCCTCCAACAGTGCGGCACTCCCTCTGCACTGACCCTCCGACAGAACCCTCTCCCTCAGCCCTGACCCTCCGACTTTGCCCACTCCCTCAACACTGACCATCCGACAGCGCTCACCCCCTCAGCACTGACCCTCCAACAGTGCCCACACACTCAGCACTGACCCTCCGACATTGCCCACTCCCTCAGCACTGAACCTCTGAGAGTCCCCACTCATTCAGCACTGACCCTCCGACAGTGCCCACTCCCACAGCACTGACCCTCCGACAGTGCCCACTCCCTCAGCACTGACCCTCCGACAGTGCCCACTCCCTCAGCACTGACCCTCTGACAGTGCCTACTCTCTCATCACTGACCCTCTGACATTGCCCACTCCCTCAGCACTGACCCTCCGACAGTGCCCACTCCCTCAGCACTGACCCTCTGACAGTGCCCACTACCTCAACACTGACCCTCCGACAGTGCCCACTCCCTCAGCACTGACCCTCTGACAATGCCCACTTCCTCAGCACTGACCCTCCGACAGTGCCCACTACCTCAGCACTGACCCTCTGACAGTACCCACTCCCTCAGTACTGACCCTCTGACAGTGCAGCACTCCCTCAATACTGACCCTCCGACAGTGCGGCACTCCCTCAGCACTGACCCTCCGACATTGCGGCACTCCCTCAGCACTGACCCTCTGACAGTGCGGCCCTCCCTCAGCACTGACCCTCCGACAGTGCACACTCCCACAGCACTGACCCTCCGACAGTGCCCACTCCCTCAGCCCTGACCCACCGACAGTGCCCACTCCCTCAGCACTGACCATCTGACAGTGCGGCGCTCTCTCAGCACTGACCCTCTGTCAGTGCCCACTACCTCAACACTGACCCTCCGACAGTGCCCACTCCCTCAGCACTGACCCTCTGACAATGCCCACTTCCTCAGCATTGACCCATTGTCAGTGCCCACTACCTCAGCACTGACCCTCCGACAGTGCCCACTCCCTCAGCACTGACCCTCCGACATTTTCCACTCACTCAGCACTGACCCTCTGAAAGTGTGGCACTCCCTCAGCACTGACCCTACGAAAGTGTGGCACTCCATCAGCACTGACCCTCCGACAGTGCCCACTCCCTCAGCACTGACCCTCCGACAGTGCGGCACTCCCTCAGCACTGACCCGCCGTCAATGCCCACTCCCTCAGCATTGACCTTCCGACAGTGCCCACTCCCTCAGCACTGACCCTCCGACAGTGCCCAAACCGTCATCACACACCCTCCGACAGTGCCCACTCCGTCAGCACTGACCCTCCGACAGTGCCCCCTCCCTCAGCACTGACCCTCCGACAGTGCCCACTCCGTCAGCAGTGACCATCCGACATTGCCCACTCCCGCAGCACTGACCCTCCGACAGTGCCCACTCCCTCAGCACTGACCCTCTGACAGTGCCCACTCCTTCGGCACTGACCCTCTGACAGTGCCCACTCCCTCAGCACTGACCCTCTGACAGTGCGGCACTCCCTCAGCACTGACCCACCGACAGTGCCCACTCCCTCAGCCCTGTCCCCCCGACAGTGCCTACTCCCTCAGCACTGACCCTCTGACAGTGCCCCCTCCCTCAGCACTGACCCTCCGACAGTGTCCACTCCCTCAGCACTGACCCTCTGACAGTGCGGCACTCCCTCAGCACTGACCCACCGACAGAACCCTCTCCCTCAGCACTGACCCTCTGACCGTGCCCACTTCCTCAGCACTGACCCTCTGACAGTGCCCATTCCCTCAGCACTGACCCTCCGACAGTGCAGCACTCCCTCAACACTGACCCTCCGACAGTGTGGCACTCCCTCAGCACTGACCGTCCGACATTGCCCACTCCCTCAGCACTGAACCTCCGACAGAACCCCCTCCCTCAGCAGTGACCCTCCGACAGTGTCCACTCCCTCAGCACTGACCCTCTGACAGTGCCCATTCCCACAGCAGTGACCCTCCGACAGTGCCCACTCCCTCAGCACTGACGCTCTGACAGTGCGGCACTCCCTCAGCACTGACCCTCCGACAGTGCACACTCCCACAGCACTGACCCTCCAAAAGTCCCCACTCCCTCAGCACTGACCCTCCGACAGTGCGCTCTCCCTCAGCCCTGACCCTCCATCAGTGCCCACCCCCTCAACACTGACCCTCCGACAGAACCCTCTCCCTCAGCCCTGACTCTCTGACAGTGCCCACTTCCTCAGCACTGACCCTCAAACAGTGCCCACTCATTCAGCACTGAACCTCCGACAGTGACCACTCCCTCAGCACTGACGCTCCGACAGTGCCAACCCCCTCAGCACTGACCGTCCGACGGAACCCTCTCCCTCAGCACTGACCCTCTGACAGTGCCCACTTCCTCAGCACTGACCCTCCAACAGTGCCCACTCCGTCAGCCCTGACACTCCGACAGTGCCCACTCCCTCAGCACTGACCCTCCGACAGTGTCCACTCCCTCAGCACTGACCCTCCGACAGTGTCCATTCCCACAGCAGGGACCCTCCGACAGTGCGGCACTCCCTCAGCACTGACCCTCCGACAGTGCACACTCCCACAGCACTGACCCTCCGAAAGTCCGCACTCGCTGAGCCCTGACCCTCCGACAGTGCACACTCACTCAGCACTGAACCTCCGACAGTGCGGCACACCCTCAGCACTGACCCTCCGACAGTGTCCACTCCCTCAGCACTGACGCTCCGACAGT
Organism: Hemiscyllium ocellatum; assembly: GCF_020745735.1. Lineage (NCBI taxonomy): Eukaryota > Metazoa > Chordata > Chondrichthyes > Orectolobiformes > Hemiscylliidae > Hemiscyllium > Hemiscyllium ocellatum. The sequence continues at coordinate 766,871 of NC_083437.1, forward strand.
GCCAACCCCCTCAGCACTGACACTCTGACAGAATCCCCTCCCTCAGCACTGACCCTCTGACAGTGCCCACTCGCTGAGCGCTGACCCTCCGACAGTGCGCACTCCCTGAGCACTGAACCTTCGACAGTGCGGCACTCCCTCAGCACTGACCCTGCGACAGTGCCTACTCCCTCAGCACTGAACCTCCGACAGAACCCTCTCCCTCAGCCCTGACCCTCTGACATTGCCCCCTCCCTCAGCAATGACCCTCTGTCAGTGCCCACTCCGTCTGCCCTGACCCTCCGACAGTGCCCACTCCCTCAGCACTGACCCTCCGACAGAACCCTCTCCCTCAGCCCTGACCCTCCGTCAGTGCCCACCCCCTCAACACTGACCCTCCGACAGAACCCTCTCCCTCAGCCCTGACCCTCTGACACTGCCCACTTCCTCAGAACTTACCCTCCAACAGTGCCCATTCCCACAGCACTGACCCTCCGACAGTGAGGCACTCCCTCAGCACTGACCCTCCGACAGTTCCCATTCCCTCAACACTGACCCTCCAACAGTGCGACACTCCCTCAGCACTAACCCTCTGACAGTGCCCACTCCTTCAGCCCTGACCCTACGACATTGCCCACTCCCTCATCATTGACCCTCCGACAGTGCCCACTCCCTCAGCCCTGACACTGCGACAGAACCCGTTCCCTCAGCCCTGAACCTCTGACAGTGCGGCACTTCATCAGCACTGACCCTCCGACACTGCCCACTGCCTCAGCACAGACCCTCCGACAGAACCCTCTCACTCAGCCCTGACCCTCCGGCAGGGCGCACTCCTGGAGCACTGACCTTCCGACAATACGGCACTCCCACAGCACTGACCCTCCGACAGTGACCACTCCCTCAGCCCTGACCCTCCGACAGTGCCCCCTCCCTCAGCACTGACCCTCCGACAGTGCCCCCTCCCTCAGCACTGACCCTCCGACAGTGCCCACTCCCTCAGCACTGACCCTCCGACAGTGCCCACTCCCTCAGCACTGACCCTCTGACAGTGCCCACTCCGTCAGCCCTGACACACCGACAGTGCCCACTTCCTCTGCACTGACCGTCTGACAGTGCCCACTCCCTCAGCACTGACCCTCTGACAGAACCCTCTCCCTCAGCCCTGACCCTACGTCAGTGCCCACCCCCTCAACACTGACCCTCCGACAGAACCCTCTCCCTCAGCCCTGACCCTCTGACACTGCCCACTTCCTCAGAACTGACCCTCCAACAGTGCCCACTCCCACAGCACTGACCCTCCAACAGTGCGGCACTCCCTCAGCACTGACCCTCCGACAGTGCCCACTCCCTCATCACTGACCCTCTGACAGTGCCCACTCCCTCAGCCCTGACCCTTTGACAGTGGAGCACACCCTCAGCACTGACCCTCCGACAGTTCCCATTCCCTCAACACTGACCCTCCGACAGTGCCCACTCCCTCATCACTGACCCTCCGACAGTGCCCACTCCCTCGGCCCTGACCCTCTGACAGTGCCCACTCCCTCAGCACTGACCCTCCGACAGTGCGGCACTCCCTCAGCACTAACCCTCTGACAGTGCCCACTCCCTCAGCCCTGACCCTCCGACAGTGCCCACTCCCTCAGCCCTGACACTGCGACAGTGCCCACCCCCTCAGCACTGACCCTGCGACAGTGCCAACTCCCTCAGCACTGACCCTCCGACAGAACCCGTTCCCTCAGCCCTGAACCTCTGACAGTGCCCACTTCCTCAGCACTGACCCTCCAACAGTGCCCACTCCCTCAGCACTGACCCTCCGAAAGTGCGGCACTCCATCAGCACTGACCCTCCGACAGAACCCTCTCACTCAGCCCTGACCCTCCGGCAGGGCGCACTCCTGGAGCACTGACCTTCCGACAATACGGCACTCCCACAGCACTGACCCTCCGACATTGCCCACTCCCTCATCACTGACCCTCCGACAGTGCCCACTCCCTCATCACTGACCCTCCGACAGTGACCACTCCCTCAGCCCTGACCCTCCGACGGTGCGGCACTCCCTCAGCACTGACCCTCCGACAGTGCCCCCTCCCTCAGCACTGATCCTCCGACAGTGTCCACTCCCTCAGCACTGACCCTCCGACAGTGTCCACTCCCGCAGCACTGACCCTCCGACAGTGCCTATTTCCTCATCACTGACCCTCCGACAGTGCCCACTCCCTCTGCACTGACCCTCTGACATTGCCCCCTCCCTCAGCACTGACCCTCCGACAGTGCCCACTCCCTCAGCACTGACCCTCCGACAGTGCCCACTTCCTCTGCACTGACCCTCTGACAGTGCCCACTCCCTCAGCACAGACCGTCTGACAGTGCGGCACTCCCTCAGCACTGACCCTCCGGCAGTGACCACTCCCTCAGCACTGACGCTCCGGCAGTGCCCACTCCCTCAGCACTGACCCTCCGACAGTGACCACTCCCTCAGCACTGACCCTCCGACAGTTCCCATTCCCTCAGCACTGACCCTCCGACAGTGCCCCCTCCCTCATCACTGACCCTCCAACAGTGCCCACTCCTTCATCACTGACCCTCTGACAGTGCCCACTCCCTCACCCCTGACCCTCCGACAGTGCCCACTCCCTCAGCACTGACCATCTGACAGTGCGGCGCTCCTCAGCACTGACCCTCAGACAGTGTCCACTCCCTCAGCACTGATCCTCCGACAGTGTCCACTCCCTCAGCACTGACCCTCCGGCAGTGACCACTCCCTCAGCACTGACCCTCCGACAGTGACCACTCCCTCAGCACTGACCCTCCGACAGTTCCCATTCCCTCAGCACTGACCCTCCGACAGTGCCCCCTCCCTCATCACTGACCCTCCAACAGTGCCCACTCCCTCATCACTGACCCTCTGACAGTGCCCACTCCCTCACCCCTGACCCTCCGACAGTGCCCACTCCCTCAGCACTGACCATCTGACAGTGCGGCGCTCGCTCAGCACTGACCCTCCGACAGAACCCTCTCCCTCAGCCCTGACCCTCTGACATTGCCCACACCCTCAGCACTGACACTCCGACAGTGCCCACTCCCTCAGCACTGACCCTCCGATAGAGAGGCACTCCCTCAGTACTGACCCTCTGACAGTGCCCACTCCCTCAGCCCTGACCCTCTGACAGTGCCCACCCCCTCAGTACTGATCATCTGACAATGCCCACTCCCTCAGCACTGACCCTCCGATATTGTCCACTCCCTCAGCACTGACCCTCCGACAGTGCCCACTCCCTCGGCACTGACCCTGTGACCGTGCGGCACTCCCTCAGCGCTGACCCTCTGTCGGTGCCCACTCCCTCAGCACTGATCCTCTGACAGTGCCCACTCCCTCAGCACTGACCATTTGACAGTGCCCACTCCCTCAGCACTGACCCTCCGGCAGTGCCCACACACTCTGCACTGACCCACCGACAGTGCCCACTCGCTCAGCACTGACCCTCCGGCAGTGCCCACACACTCAGCACTGACCCTCCGACATTGCCCACTCCCTCAGCACTGAACCTCTGAGAGTCCCCACTCATTCAGCACTGACCCTCCGACAGTGCCCACTCCCACAGCACTGACCCTCCGACAGTGCCCACTCCCTCAGCACTGACCCTCCAACAGTGCGGCACTCCCTCTGCACTGACCCTCCGACAGAACCCTCTCCCTCAGCCCTGACCCTCCGACAGTGCCCATTCCCACAGCACTGACCCTCCGACAATGCCTACTCCCTCAGCACTGACCCTCCGACAGTGCCCACTCCCTCAGCACTGACCCTCCGACAGTGCCCACTCCCTCAGCACTGACACTCTGACTGTGCCCACTCCCTCAGCACTGACCCTCCTACAGAACCCTCTTCCTCAGCCCTGACCATCTGACAGTGCCCACTCCCTCAGCACTGACCCTCCGACATTGCCCACTTCCTCAGCACTGACCCTTTGACAGTGCCCACTTCCTCAGCACTGACCCTCTGACAGTGCCCCTTCCCTCATCACTGACCCTCCGACAGTGCCCACTACCTCAGCACTGACCATCCAACAGTGCGGCACTCCCTCAGCCCTGACCCTCCGACTGTGCCCACTCCCTCAGCACTGACCCTCCGACATTGCCCACTCCCTCAGCACTGACCCTCCGACATTGCCCATTCCCTCAGCACTGACCCTCCGACAGTGCCCACTCCCTCAGCACTGACCCTCCGACAGTGCCCACTACATCAGCACTGACCATCCAACAGTGACCACTCCCTCTGCACTGACCCTCCGACATTGCCCATTCCCTCAGCACTGACCCTCCGACTGTGCCCACTACATCAGCACTGACCCTCCGGCAGTGCCCACTCCCTCCGCCCTGACCCTCCGACAGTGCCCACTCCCTCAGCACTGACCCATCGACAGTGCTCACTCCCTCAGCACTGACCCTCCGACAGTGCCCACTACCTCAGCACTGACACTCCGACAGTGCCCACTCCCTCAGCACTGACCCTCCGATAGAGAGGCACTCCCTCAGTACTGACCCTCCCACAGTGCCCACTCCCTCAGCCCTGACCCTCTGACACTGCCCACTTCCTCAGAACTTACCCTCCAACAGTGCCCATTCCCACAGCACTGACCCTCCGACAGTGAGGCACTCCCTCAGCACTGACCCTCCGACAGTTCCCATTCCCTCAACACTGACCCTCCAACAGTGCGACACTCCCTCAGCACTAACCCTCTGACAGTGCCCACTCCTTCAGCCCTGACCCTACGACATTGCCCACTCCCTCATCATTGACCCTCCGACAGTGCCCACTCCCTCAGCCCTGACACTGCGACAGAACCCGTTCCCTCAGCCCTGAACCTCTGACAGTGCGGCACTTCATCAGCACTGACCCTCCGACACTGCCCACTGCCTCAGCACAGACCCTCCGACAGAACCCTCTCACTCAGCCCTGACCCTCCGGCAGGGCGCACTCCTGGAGCACTGACCTTCCGACAATACGGCACTCCCACAGCACTGACCCTCCGACAGTGACCACTCCCTCAGCCCTGACCCTCCGACAGTGCCCCCTCCCTCAGCACTGACCCTCCGACAGTGCCCCCTCCCTCAGCACTGACCCTCCGACAGTGTCCACTCCCTCAGCACTGACCCTCCGACATTGCCCACTCCCTCAGCACTGACCCTCCGACAGAACTCTCTCCCTCAACCCTGACCCTCTGACATTGCCCCCCCCCTCAGCACTGACCCTCCGACAGTGCCCACTCCCTCAGCACTGACCCTCCGACAGTGCCCACTCCCTCAGCACTGACCCTCTGACAGTGCCCACTCCGTCAGCCCTGACACACCGACAGTGCCCACTTCCTCTGCACTGACCGTCTGACAGTGCCCACTCCCTCAGCACTGACCCTCTGACAGAACCCTCTCCCTCAGCCCTGACCCTACGTCAGTGCCCACCCCCTCAACACTGACCCTCCGACAGAACCCTCTCCCTCAGCCCTGACCCTCTGACACTGCCCACTTCCTCAGAACTGACCCTCCAACAGTGCCCACTCCCACAGCACTGACCCTCCAACAGTGCGGCACTCCCTCAGCACTGACCCTCCGACAGTGCCCACTCCCTCATCACTGACCCTATGACAGTGTCCACTCCCTCAGCACTGACCCTCCAGCAGTGTCCACTCCCTCAGCACTGACCCTCTGGCAGTGCCCACTCCCTCCGCCCTGAGCCTATGACAGTGCCCACTCCCTCAGCACTGACCCTCCGACAGTGCCCACTCCCTCATCATGGACCCTCCGACATTGCCCACTCCCTCAGCACTGACCCTCCGATAATGCCCACTCCCTCAGCACTGACCCTCCGACAGTGCGGCACTCCCTCAGCACTGACCCTCCGACAGTGTGGCACTCCCTCAGCACTGACCCTCCGACAGTGCCCACTCCCTCAGCACTGACCCTCCGACAGTGCGGCACTCCCTCAGCACTGACTCTCCGACAGTGCGGCACTCCCTCAGCACTGACCCTCCGACAGTGTGGCACTCCCTCAGCACTGACCCTCTGACAGAACCCTCTCCCTCTGCCCTGACACTCTGACAGTGCCCACTCCCTCAGCCCTGACACTCCGATAGTGCCCACTCCCTCAGCACTGACCCTCTGACAGTGCCCATTCCCACAGCACTGACCCTCCAACAGTGCCCACTCCCTCAGCACTGACCCTCCGACGGTGCGGCACTCCCTCAGCACTGACCCTCCGACAGTGCCCACTCCCAAAGCACTTACCCTCCGAAAGTGCGGCACTCCCTCAGCACTGACCCTCCGACAATGCCCACTCCCTCAGCACTGACCCTCCGACAGTGCGGCACTCCCGCAGCACTGACCCTCCGACAGTGCGCGCTCCCTCAGTACTGACCCTCCGACAGTGCGGCACTCCCTCAGCACTGACCGTCCAACAGAACCCTCTCCCTCTGCCCTGACACTCTGACAGTGCGGCACTCCATCTGCAGTAACCCTCCGACAATGACCAGTCTCTCAGCACTGACCCTCCGACAGTGCCCACTCCCTCAGCACTGACCCTCCGGCAGTGCTTACTCCCTCAGCCCTGACCCTCCGACAGTGCTCACTCCCTCAGCCCTGACCCTCCGACAGTGCCCATTCCCTCAGCACTGACCCATCGACAGTGCTCACTCCCTCAGCACTGACACTCCGAAAGTGCGGCACTCCCTCAGCCCTGACCCTCCGACAGTGTCCACTCCCTCAGCACTGACCGTCTGACAGTCCTCACCCCCTCAGCACTCACCCTCCGACAGTGCGGCACTCCCTCTGCCCTGACACTCTGACAGTGCCCATTCCCTGAGCACTGACCCTCCGACAGTGCCCACTCCCTCAGCACTGATCCTCTGACAGTGCCCACTCCCTCAGCATTGACCCTCTGACAGTGCACACTCCCTCAGCAATGACCCTCCGACAGTGCGGCACTCCCTCAGCACTGACCTCCGACAGTGCCCACTCCATCAGCACTGACCATCCGACAGTGCGGCACTCTCTCAGCATTGACCCTCCGACAGAACCCTCTCCCTCTGCCCTGACACTGAAAATGCCCACTCCCTCAGCACTGACCCTCCGTCAGTGCCAATTTCCACAGCACTGACCCCCTGACAGTGCCCACTCCCTCAGCACTGACCCTCCGACAGTGCCCACTCCCTCAGCACTTACCCTCCGACAGTGCGGCACTCCCTCAGCACTGACCCTCCGACAAGGCACATTCCCACAGCACTGAACCTCCGACAGTGCCCACTCCCTCAGCACTGACACTCCGACAGTGCGGCACTCCCTCAGCACTGACCCTCCGACAGTGCCCACTCCCTCAGCACTGACCCTCCGACAGTGCGGCACTCCCTCAGCACTGACCCTCCGACAGAATCTTCTCCTTCTGCCCTGACCCTCCGACAGTGCCCACTCCCTCATCATGGATCCTCCGACATTGCCCACTCCCTCAGCATTGACCCTCCGACAATGCCCACTCCCTCAGCACTGACCCTCCGACAGTGCGGCACTCCCTCAGCACTGACCCTCCGACAGTGTGGCACTCCCTCAGCACTGACCCTCTGACAGTGCCCACTCCCTCAGCACTGACCCTCCGACAGTGCGGCACTCCCTCAGCACTGACCCTCTGACAGTGTGGCACTCCCTCAGCACTGACCCTCCGACAGAACCCTCTCCCTCTGCCCTGACACTCCGATAGTGCCCACTCCCTCAGCACTGACCCTCTGACAGTGCCCATTCCCACAGCACTGACCCTCTGACATTGCCCATTCACTCAGCACTGACCCTCCGACAGTGCCCACTCCCTCTGCACTGACCCTCCGATAGTGCCCACCCCACAGCACTGACCCTCCAACAGTGCCCACTCCCTCAGCACTTACCCTCCGACGGTGCGGCACTCCCTCAGCACTGACCCTCCGACAGTGCACACTCCCAAAGCACTTACCCTCCGAAAGTGCGGCACTCCCTCAGCACTGACCCTCCGACAGTGCGCGCTCCCTCAGCACTGACCCTCCGACAGTGCCCACTCCCTCAGCACTGACCCTCCGACAATGCGGCATTCCCTCAGCACTGACCCTCCGACAGAACCCTCTCCCTCTGCCCTGACACTCTGACAGTGCGGCACTCCATCCGCAGTAACCCTCCGACAATGACCAGTCTCTCAGCACTGACCCTCCGACAGTGCCCACTCCCTCAGCACTGACCCTCCGGCAGTGCTCACTCCCTCAGCCCTGACCCTCCGACAGTGCCCACTCCCTCAGCACTGACCCTCCGACAGTGCCCACTCCCTCAGCACTGACCCTCCGGCAGTGCTCACTCCCTCAGCCCTGACCCTCCGACAGTGCCCATTCCCTCAGCACTGACCCATCGACAGTGCCCATTCCCTCAGCACTGGCACTCCGACAGTGCGGCACTACCTCAGCACTGACCCTCCGACAGTGCCCACTCCCTCAGCACTGACCCTCCGACAGTGCGGCATTCTCTCAGCATTGACCCTCCGACAGAACCCTCTCCCTCTGCCCTGACACTGAAAGTGCCCACTCCCTCAGCACTGACCCTCCGTCAGTGCCCATTCCCTCAGCACTGACCCTCCGACAGTGCCCACTCCCTCTGCACTGACACTCCGACAGTGCCCACTCCCTCAGCACTGACACTCCGACTGTGCGGCACTCCCTCAGCACTGACACTCCGACAGTGCCCACTCCCTCAGCACTGACCCTCCGACAGTGCCCACTCCCTCAGCACTGACCCTCTGACAGTGCCGACTCCCTCAGCACTGACCCTCCGACAGAGCGGCACTCCCTCAGCACTGACCCTCCGACAGAACCCTCTCCCTGAGCCCTGACCCTCTGACAGTGCCCACTCCTTCAGCACCGACCCTCCGACAATGCGGCACTCCCTCAGCACTGACCCTCCGACATTGCCCACTCCCTCATCACTGACCCTCCGACAGTGCCCACTCCCTCAGCACTGACCCTCCGATAATGCGGCACTCCCTCAGCACTACCCTCCGACAGTTCCCATTCCCTCAGCACTGACCCTCCGACAGTGCCCACTCCCTCCGCCCTGACCCTCCGACAGTGCCCACTCCCTCAGCACTGACCCATCTTCAGTGCTCACTCCCTCAGCACTGACCCACCGACAGTGCCCACTCCCTCAACACTGACCCATCGACAGTCCTCACCCCCTCAGCACTGACCCTCCGACAGTGTCCACTCCCTCAGCACTGACCATCCGACAGTGCCCACTCCCTCAGCACTGACCCTCCGACAGTGCCACTCCCTCAGCACTGACCCTTTGACAGTGCCCACTCCTTCAGCACTGACCCTCCGACAATGCGGCACTCCCTCAGCACTGACCCTCCGACAGAGAGTTATAAGGTAGGATTGAGAGTTATAAGGTAGGATTGAGAGTTATAAGGTACGATTGAGAGTTATAAGGTAGCCAGGAAGGAGCTAAAGAGGGAGCTAAGAGAAGCGAGAAGGGGACATGAAAAGTCTTTAGCTGGTAGGATTAGGGAAAACCCAAAGGCTTTCTATAGGTATGTCAAGAATAAAAGGATGACTAGGGTAGGTATCGGTCCAGTCAAGGATAGTAGTGGGAAGTTGTGTGTGGAGGCGGAGGAGATTGGAGAGACATTAAATCAGTACTTTTCATCAGTATTCACTCAGGAACAGGACACTGTTGCTGATGTGAATATGGAATCACAAATAATTAGAATGGATGCCCTGGAAATATGCAGGGAAGAGGTTTTGGGAATATTGGAAAGGATGAATATAGATAAGTCTCCTGGGCCTGATGGCATTTACCCCAGGATCCTATGGGAAGCTAGGGAGGAGATAGCAGAGCCATTGGCCTGGATTTTTATGTCGTCATTGTCAACGGAATAGTACCAGAGGACTGGAGGATAGCGAATGTGGTCCCATTGTTCAAGAAAGGGAGTAGGGATAGCCCTAGTAACTATAGGCCAGTGAGTCTGACTTCAGTGGTGGGCAAAGTCTTAGAGAGAATGGTAAGGGATAAGATTTATGAACATCTGGGTAGGAATAACGTGATCAGGGATAGCCAGCATGGTTTTGTGAAGGGCAGGTCGTGCCTCACAAACCTTATTGAGTTCTTTGAGAAGGTGACTAAGGAAGTGGACGAGGGTAAAGCAGTAGATGTTGTGTATATGGATTTTAGTAAGGCTAAAGGATAAGGTTCCCCATGGTAGGCTAATGCTAAAACTACGGAGGTATGGCATTGAGGATACATTAGAGGTTTGGATTAGGAATTGGCTGGCTGGAAGGAGACAGAGGGTAGTAGTTGATGGATTATGTTCATCTTGGAGCGCAGTTACTAGCGGTGTACCACAAGGATCTGTTTTGGGACCATTGCTTTTTGTTATCTTTATAAATGATCTAGAGGAAGGGCTTGAAAGCTGGGTAAGCAAGTTTGCGGATGACACAAAAGTCGGTGGAGTTGTGGATAGTGAGGAAGGAAGTGGTAGGTTACAGCGGGATATAGATAAGTTGCAGAGCTGGGCGGAAATGTGGCAAATGGAATTCAATGTAGCTAAGTGCGAAGTCGTTCACTTTGGTAGGAATAACAAGATGATGGATTACTGGGCTAATGGTAGGCTACTTGGTAGTGTGGATGAGCAGAGGGATCTTGGTGTCCATGTACACAGATCTCTGAAAGTTGCCACCCAGGTAAATAGTGCTGTGAGGAAGGCATATGGTGTACTGGGCTTTATTGGCAGAGGAATTGAGTTCCGGAGTCCTGAGGTCATGTTGCAGTTGTATAAGACTCTGGTGAGGCCTCATCTGGAGTATTGTGTGCAGTTTTGGTCGCCATACTATAGGAAGGATGTGGAAGCTTTAGAACGAGTGCAGAGGAGGTTTACCAGGATGTTGCCTGGAATGGTAGGAAAATCTTATGAGGAAAGGCTGAGGCACTTGGGGCTGTTCTCATTGGAGAAGAGAAGGTTTAGGGGAGATCTGATAGAAGTGTATAAGATGATTAGGGGTTTAGATAGGGTAGATACTAAGAACCTTTTACCGCTAATGGAGTCAGGTGTTACTAGGGGACATAGCTTTAAATTAAGGGGTGGTAGGTATAGGACAGATGTTAGGGGTAGATTCTTCACACAGCGGGTTGTGAGTTCATGGAATGCCCTGCCCGTATCAGTGGTGAACTCTCCTTCTTTATGGTCATTTAAGCGGGCATTGGATAGGCATTTGGAAGTTATTGGGCTAGTATAGGTTAGGTAGGATTCGGTCGGCGCAACATCGAGGGCCGAAGGGCCTGTACTGCGCTGTATCCTTCTATGTTCTATGTAGAATGTTCTCCTTCTGCCCTGACCCTCCGACAGTGCACATTCCCACAGCACTGAACCTCCGACAGTGCCCACTCCCTCAGCACTGACCCTCCGACAGTGCGGCACTCCCTCAGCACTGACCCTCCGACAGAATGTTCTCCTTCTGCCCTGACCCTCCGACAGTGCCCACTCCCTCATCATGGACCCTCCGACATTGCCCACTCCCTCAGCACTGACCCTCCGACAATGCCCACTCCCTCAGCACTGACCCTCCGACAGTGCGGCACTCCCTCAGCACTGACCCTCCGACAGTGTGGCACTCCCTCAGCACTGACCCTCCGACAGTGCCCACTCCCTCAGCACTGACCCTCCGACAGTGCGGCACTCCCTCAGCACTGACCCTCCGACAGTGTGGCACTCCCTCAGCACTGACCCTCCGACAGAACCCTCTCCCTCTGCCCTGACGCTCTGACAGTGCCCACTCCCTCAGCCCTGACACTCCGATAGTGCCCACTCCCTCAGCACTGACCCTCTGACAGTGTCCATTCCCACAGCACTGACCCTCTGACATTGCCCATTCACTCAGCACTGACCCTCCGACAGTGCGACACTCCCTCAGCACTGACCCTCCGATAGTGCCCATCCCCACAGCACTGACCCTCCAACATTGCCCACTCCCTCAGCACTGACCCTCCGACGGTGCGGCACTCCCTCAGCACTGACCCTCCGACAGTGCACACTCCCAAAGCACTTACCCTCCGAAAGTGCGGCACTCCCTCAGCACTGACCCTCCGACAGTGCCCACTCCCTCAACACTGACCCTCCGACAGTGCGGCACTCCCTCAGCACTGACCCTCCGACAGAACCCTCTCCCTCTGCCCTGACACTCTGACAGTGTGGCACTCCATCTGCAGTAACCCTCCGACACTGACCAGTCTCTCAGCACTGACCCTCCGACAGTGCCCACTCCCTCAGCACTGACCCTCCGGCAGTGCTCACTCCCTCAGCCCTGACACTCCGACAGTGCTCACTCCCTCAGCCCTGACCCTCCGACAGTGCCCATTCCCTCAGCACTGACCCATCGACAGTGCCCACTCCCTCAGCACTGACACTCCGAAAGTGCGGCACTCCCTCAGCACTGACCCTCCGACAGTGTCCACTCCCTCAGCACTGACCGTCTGACAGTCCTCACCCCCTCAGCACTCACCCTCCGACAGTGCGGCACTCCCTCTGCCCTGACACTCTGACAGTGCCCATTCCCTCAGCACTGACCCTCCGACAGTGCCCACTCCCTCAGCACTGATCCTCTGACAGTGCTGACTCCCTCAGCATTGACCCTCTGACAGTGCACACTCCCTCAGCACTGACCCTCCGACAGTGCGGCACTCCCTCAGCACTGACCATCCGACAGTGCGGCACTCTCTCAGCATTGACCCTCCGACAGAACCCTCTCCCTCTGCCCTGACACTGAAAGTGCCCATTCCCACAGCACTGACCCCCTGACAGTGCCCACTCCCTCAGCACTGAACCTCCGACAGTGCGGCACTCCCTCAGCACTGACCCTCCGACAGTGCCCACTCCCTCAGCACTGACCCTCCGACAGTGCGGCACTCCCTCAGCACTGACCCTCCGACAGAATCTTCTCCTTCTGCCCTGACTCTCTGACAGTGCCCACTCCCTCAGCACTGACCCTCCGATAGTGCGCCATGCCCTCAACACTGACCCTTTGACAGTGCCGACTCCATCAGCACTGACCCTCCGACAGTGCCCACTCCCTCTGCACTGACCCTCCGACATTGCGCACTCGCTCAGCACTGACCCTCCGACAGTGCGGCACTCCCTCAGCACTGACACTCCGACAGTGCCCACTCCCTCAGCACTGACCCTCCGACAGTGTGGCACTCCCACAGCACTGACCCTCCGACAGAACCCTCTCTCTCTGCCCTGACACTCTGACAGTGCCCACTCCCTCAGCCCTGACACTCCGATAGTGCCCACTCCCTGAGCCCTGACCCTCTGACAGTGCCCACTCCCTCAGCACTGACACTCCGACAGTGCCCACTCCCTCAGCACTGACCCTCCGACAGTGCCCACTCCCTCAGCACTGACCCTCTGACAGTGCCGACTCCCTCAGCACTGACCCTCCGACAGAGCGGCACTCCTTCAGCACTGACCCTCCGACAGAACCCTCTCCCTGAGCCCTGACCCTCTGACAGTGCCCACTCCTTCAGCACTGACCCTCCGACAGAGCGGCACTCCTTCAGCACTGACCCTCCGACAGAACCCTCTCCCTGAGCCCTGACCCTCTGACAGTGCCCACTCCTTCAGCACTGACCCTCCGACAATGCGGCACTCCCTCAGCACTGACCCTCCGACATTGCCCACTCCCTCAGCACTGACCCTCCGACAGTGCCCACTCCCTCAGCACTGACCCTCCGACAATGCGGCACTCCCTCTGCACTGACCCTCCGACAGTGCCCACTCCCTCATCACTGACCGTCTGACAGTCCTCACCCCCTCAGCACTCACCCTCCAACAGTGCGGCACTCCCTCTGCCCTGACCCTCCGTCAGTGCCCATTCCTACAGCACTGACCCCCTGACAGCGCCCACTCCCTCAGCACTGACCCCCTGACAGTGCCCACTCCCTCAGCACTGACCCTCCGACAGTGCCCACTCCCTCAGCACTTACCCTCCGACTGTGCGGCACTCCCTCAGCACTGACCCTCCGACAGTGCGGCACTCCCTCAGCACTGACCCTCCGACAGTGCGCACTCCCTCAGCACTGACCCTCCGACAGTGCGGCACTCCCTCAGCACTGACCCTCCGACAGAATCTTCTCCTTCTGCCCTGACTCTCTGACAGTGCCCACTCCCTCAGCACTGACCCTCCGATAGTGCGCCATGCCCTCAACACTGACCCTTTGACAGTGCCCACTCCCTCAGCACTGACATTCCGATAGTGCCGACTCCCTCAGCACTGACTCTCCGACAGTGCGCGCTCCCAAAGCACTTACCCTCCGAAAGTGCGGCACTCCCTCAGCACTGACCCTCCGACAGTGCGCGCTCCCTCAGCACTGACCCTCCGACAGAACCCTCTCCCTCTGCCCTGACACTCTGACAGTGCGGCACTCCATCTTCAGTAACCCTCCGACAATGACCAGTCTCTCAGCACTGACCCTCCGACAGTGCCCACTCCCTCAGCACTGACCCTCCGGCAGTGCTCACTCCCTCAGCCCTGACCCTCCGACAGTGCTCACTCCCTCAGCCCTGACCCTCCGACAGTGCCCATTCCCTCAGCACTGACCCATCGACAGTGCTCACTCCCTCAGCACTGACACTCCGAACGTGCGGCACTCCCTCAGCACTGACTCTCCGACAGTGCCCACTACCTCAGCACTGACCGTCTGACAGTCCTCACCCCCTCAGCACTCACCCTCCGACATGCGGCACTCCCTCTGCCCTGACACTCTGACAGTGCCCATTCCCTCAGCACTGACCCTCCGACAGTGCCCACTCCCTCAGCACTGATCCTCTGACAGTGCCCACTCCCTCAGCATTGACCCTCTGACAGTGCACACTCCCTCAGCACTGACACTCCGATAGTGCCCACTCCCTCAGCACTGACCCTCTGACAGTGCCCATTCCCACAGCACTGACCCTCTGACATTGCCCATTCCCTCAGCACTGACCCTCCGATAGTGCCCATCCCCACAGCACTGACCCTCCAACAGTGCCCACTCCCTCAGCACTTACCCTCCGACGGTGCGGCACTCCCTCAGCACTGACCCTCCGACAGTGCACACTCCCAATGCACTTACCCTCCGAAAGTGCGGCACTCCCTCAGCACTGACCCTGCGACAGTGCGCGCTCCCTCAGCACTGACCCTCCGACAGTGCCCACTCCCTCAGCACTGACCCTCCGACAGTGCGGCACTCTCTCAGCACTGACCCTCCAACAGGACCCTCTCCCTCTGCCCTGACACTCTGACAGTGCGGCACTCCATCTGCAGTAACCCTCCGACAATGACCAGTCTCTCAGCACTGACCCTCCGACAGTGCCCACTCCCTCAGCACTGACCCTCCGACAGTGCCCATTCCCTCAGCACTGACCCATCGACAGTGCTCACTCCCTCAGCACTGACACTCCGAAAGTGCGGCACTCCCTCAGCACTGACCCTCCGACAGTGCCCGCTCCCTGAGCACTGACCGTCTGACAGTCCTCACCCCCTCAGCACTCACCCTCCGACAGTGCGGCACTCCCTCTGCCCTGACACTCTGACAGTGCCCATTCCCTCAGCATTGACCCTCTGACAGTGCCCACTCCCTCAGCACTGACCTCCCACAGTGCCCACTCCATCAGCACTGACCATCCGACAGTGCGGCACTCTCTCAGAATTGACCCTCCGACAGAACCCTCTCCCTCTGCCCTGACACTGAAAGTGCCCACTCCCTCAGCACTGACCCTCCGTCAGTGCCCATTCCCTCAGCACTGACCCTCCGACAGTGCCCACTCCCTCTGCACTGACCCTCCGACAGTGCCCACTCCCTCAGCACTGACCCTCCGACTGTGCGGCACTCCCTCAGCACTGACACTCCGACAGTGCCCACTCCCTCAGCACTGACCCTCCGACAGTGCCCACTCCCTCAGCACTGACCCTCTGACAGTGCCGACTCCCTCAGCACTGACCCTCCGACAGAGCGGCACTCCCTCAGCACTGACCCTCCGACAGAACCCTCTCCCTGAGCCCTGACCCTCTGACAGTGCCCACTCCTTCAGCACTGACCCTCCGACAATGCGGCACTCCCTCAGCACTGACCCTCCGACAGAGAGTTATAAGGTAGGATTGAGAGTTATAAGGTAGGATTGAGAGTTATAAGGTACGATTGAGAGTTATAAGGTAGCCAGGAAGGAGCTAAAGAGGGAGCTAAGAGAAGCGAGAAGGGGACATGAAAAGTCTTTAGCTGGTAGGATTAGGGAAAACCCAAAGGCTTTCTATAGGTATGTCAAGAATAAAAGGATGACTAGGGTAGGTATCGGTCCAGTCAAGGATAGTAGTGGGAAGTTGTGTGTGGAGGCGGAGGAGATTGGAGAGACATTAAATCAGTACTTTTCATCAGTATTCACTCAGGAACAGGACACTGTTGCTGATGTGAATATGGAATCACAAATAATTAGAATGGATGCCCTGGAAATATGCAGGGAAGAGGTTTTGGGAATATTGGAAAGGATGAATATAGATAAGTCTCCTGGGCCTGATGGCATTTACCCCAGGATCCTATGGGAAGCTAGGGAGGAGATAGCAGAGCCATTGGCCTGGATTTTTATGTCGTCATTGTCAACGGGAATAGTACCAGAGGACTGGAGGATAGCGAATGTGGTCCCATTGTTCAAGAAAGGGAGTAGGGATAGCCCTAGTAACTATAGGCCAGTGAGTCTGACTTCAGTGGTGGGCAAAGTCTTAGAGAGAATGGTAAGGGATAAGATTTATGAACATCTGGGTAGGAATAACGTGATCAGGGATAGCCAGCATGGTTTTGTGAAGGGCAGGTCGTGCCTCACAAACCTTATTGAGTTCTTTGAGAAGGTGACTAAGGAAGTGGACGAGGGTAAAGCAGTAGATGTTGTGTATATGGATTTTAGTAAGGCTAAAGGATAAGGTTCCCCATGGTAGGCTAATGCTAAAACTACGGAGGTATGGCATTGAGGATACATTAGAGGTTTGGATTAGGAATTGGCTGGCTGGAAGGAGACAGAGGGTAGTAGTTGATGGATTATGTTCATCTTGGAGCGCAGTTACTAGCGGTGTACCACAAGGATCTGTTTTGGGACCATTGCTTTTTGTTATCTTTATAAATGATCTAGAGGAAGGGCTTGAAAGCTGGGTAAGCAAGTTTGCGGATGACACAAAAGTCGGTGGAGTTGTGGATAGTGAGGAAGGAAGTGGTAGGTTACAGCGGGATATAGATAAGTTGCAGAGCTGGGCGGAAATGTGGCAAATGGAATTCAATGTAGCTAAGTGCGAAGTCGTTCACTTTGGTAGGAATAACAAGATGATGGATTACTGGGCTAATGGTAGGCTACTTGGTAGTGTGGATGAGCAGAGGGATCTTGGTGTCCATGTACACAGATCTCTGAAAGTTGCCACCCAGGTAAATAGTGCTGTGAGGAAGGCATATGGTGTACTGGGCTTTATTGGCAGAGGAATTGAGTTCCGGAGTCCTGAGGTCATGTTGCAGTTGTATAAGACTCTGGTGAGGCCTCATCTGGAGTATTGTGTGCAGTTTTGGCCGCCATACTATAGGAAGGATGTGGAAGCTTTAGAATGAGTGCAGAGGAGGTTTACCAGGATGTTGCCTGGAATGGTAGGAAAATCTTATGAGGAAAGGCTGAGGCACTTGGGGCTGTTCTCATTGGAGAAGAGAAGGTTTAGGGGAGATCTGATAGAAGTGTATAAGATGATTAGGGGTTTAGATAGGGTAGATACTAAGAACCTTTTACCGCTAATGGAGTCAGGTGTTACTAGGGGACATAGCTTTAAATTAAGGGGTGGTAGGTATAGGACAGATGTTAGGGGTAGATTCTTCACACAGCGGGTTGTGAGTTCATGGAATGCCCTGCCCGTATCAGTGGTGAACTCTCCTTCTTTATGGTCATTTAAGCGGGCATTGGATAGGCATTTGGAAGTTATTGGGCTAGTATAGGTTAGGTAGGATTCGGTCGGCGCAACATCGAGGGCCGAAGGGCCTGTACTGCGCTGTATCCTTCTATGTTCTATGTAGAATGTTCTCCTTCTGCCCTGACCCTCCGACAGTGCACATTCCCACAGCACTGAACCTCCGACAGTGCCCACTCCCTCAGCACTGACCCTCCGACAGTGCGGCACTCCCTCAGCACTGACCCTCCGACAGAATGTTCTCCTTCTGCCCTGACCCTCCGACAGTGCCCACTCCCTCATCATGGACCCTCCGACATTGCCCACTCCCTCAGCACTGACCCTCCGACAATGCCCACTCCCTCAGCACTGACCCTCCGACAGTGCGGCACTCCCTCAGCACTGACCCTCCGACAGTGTGGCACTCCCTCAGCACTGACCCTCCGACAGTGCCCACTCCCTCAGCACTGACCCTCCGACAGTGCGGCACTCCCTCAGCACTGACCCTCCGACAGTGAGGCACTCCCTCAGCACTGACCCTCCGACAGAACCCTCTCCCTCTGCCCTGACACTCTGACAGTGCGGCACTCCAGCTGCAGTAACCCTCCGACACTGACCAGTCTCTCAGCACTGACCCTCCGACAGTGCCCACTCCCTCAGCACTGACCCTCCGCCAGTGCTCACTCCCTCAGCCCTGACACTCCGACAGTGCTCACTCCCTCAGCCCTGACCCTCCGACAGTGCCCATTCCCTCAGCACTGACCCATCGACAGTGCCCACTCCCTCAGCACTGACACTCCGACAGTGCGGCACTCCCTCAGCACTGACCCTCCGACAGTGTCCACTCCCTCAGCACTGACCGTCTGACAGAATCTTCTCCTTCTGCCCTGACTCTCTGACAGTGCCCACTCCCTCAGCACTGACCCTCCGATAGTGCGCCATGCCCTCAACACTGACCCTTTGACAGTGCCCACTCCCTCAGCACTGACATTCCGATAGTGCCGACTCCCTCAGCACTGACTCTCCGACAGTGCGCGCTCCCAAAGCACTTACCCTCCGAAAGTGCGGCACTCCCTCAGCACTGACCCTCCGACAGTGCGCGCTCCCTCAGCACTGACCCTCCGACAGAACCCTCTCCCTCTGCCCTGACACTCTGACAGTGCGGCACTCCATCTTCAGTAACCCTCCGACAATGACCAGTCTCTCAGCACTGACCCTCCGACAGTGCCCACTCCCTCAGCACTGACCCTCCGGCAGTGCTCACTCCCTCAGCCCTGACCCTCCGACAGTGCTCACTCCCTCAGCCCTGACCCTCCGACAGTGCCCATTCCCTCAGCACTGACCCATCGACAGTGCTCACTCCCTCAGCACTGACACTCCGAACGTGCGGCACTCCCTCAGCACTGACTCTCCGACAGTGCCCACTACCTCAGCACTGACCGTCTGACAGTCCTCACCCCCTCAGCACTCACCCTCCGACAGTGCGGCACTCCCTCTGCCCTGACACTCTGACAGTGCCCATTCCCTCAGCACTGACCCTCCGACAGTGCCCACTCCCTCAGCACTGATCCTCTGACAGTGCCCACTCCCTCAGCATTGACCCTCTGACAGTGCACACTCCCTCAGCACTGACACTCCGATAGTGCCCACTCCCTCAGCACTGACCCTCTGACAGTGCCCATTCCCACAGCACTGACCCTCTGACATTGCCCATTCCCTCAGCACTGACCCTCCGATAGTGCCCATCCCCACAGCACTGACCCTCCAACAGTGCCCACTCCCTCAGCACTTACCCTCCGACGGTGCGGCACTCCCTCAGCACTGACCCTCCGACAGTGCACACTCCCAATGCACTTACCCTCCGAAAGTGCGGCACTCCCTCAGCACTGACCCTGCGACAGTGCGCGCTCCCTCAGCACTGACCCTCCGACAGTGCCCACTCCCTCAGCACTGACCCTCCGACAGTGCGGCACTCTCTCAGCACTGACCCTCCAACAGGACCCTCTCCCTCTGCCCTGACACTCTGACAGTGCGGCACTCCATCTGCAGTAACCCTCCGACAATGACCAGTCTCTCAGCACTGACCCTCCGACAGTGCCCACTCCCTCAGCACTGACCCTCCGACAGTGCCCATTCCCTCAGCACTGACCCATCGACAGTGCTCACTCCCTCAGCACTGACACTCCGAAAGTGCGGCACTCCCTCAGCACTGACCCTCCGACAGTGCCCGCTCCCTGAGCACTGACCGTCTGACAGTCCTCACCCCCTCAGCACTCACCCTCCGACAGTGCGGCACTCCCTCTGCCCTGACACTCTGACAGTGCCCATTCCCTCAGCATTGACCCTCTGACAGTGCCCACTCCCTCAGCACTGACCTCCCACAGTGCCCACTCCATCAGCACTGACCATCCGACAGTGCGGCACTCTCTCAGAATTGACCCTCCGACAGAACCCTCTCCCTCTGCCCTGACACTGAAAGTGCCCACTCCCTCAGCACTGACCCTCCGTCAGTGCCCATTCCCTCAGCACTGACCCTCCGACAGTGCCCACTCCCTCTGCACTGACCCTCCGACAGTGCCCACTCCCTCAGCACTGACCCTCCGACTGTGCGGCACTCCCTCAGCACTGACACTCCGACAGTGCCCACTCCCTCAGCACTGACCCTCCGACAGTGCCCACTCCCTCAGCACTGACCCTCTGACAGTGCCGACTCCCTCAGCACTGACCCTCCGACAGAGCGGCACTCCCTCAGCACTGACCCTCCGACAGAACCCTCTCCCTGAGCCCTGACCCTCTGACAGTGCCCACTCCTTCAGCACTGACCCTCCGACAATGCGGCACTCCCTCAGCACTGACCCTCCGACAGAGAGTTATAAGGTAGGATTGAGAGTTATAAGGTAGGATTGAGAGTTATAAGGTAGCCAGGAAGGAGCTAAAGAGGGAGCTAAGAGAAGCGAGAAGGGGACATGAAAAGTCTTTAGCTGGTAGGATTAGGGAAAACCCAAAGGCTTTCTATAGGTATGTCAAGAATAAAAGGATGACTAGGGTAGGTATCGGTCCAGTCAAGGATAGTAGTGGGAAGTTGTGTGTGGAGGCGGAGGAGATTGGAGAGACATTAAATCAGTACTTTTCATCAGTATTCACTCAGGAACAGGACACTGTTGCTGATGTGAATATGGAATCACAAATAATTAGAATGGATGCCCTGGAAATATGCAGGGAAGAGGTTTTGGGAATATTGGAAAGGATGAATATAGATAAGTCTCCTGGGCCTGATGGCATTTACCCCAGGATCCTATGGGAAGCTAGGGAGGAGATAGCAGAGCCATTGGCCTGGATTTTTATGTCGTCATTGTCAACGGGAATAGTACCAGAGGACTGGAGGATAGCGAATGTGGTCCCATTGTTCAAGAAAGGGAGTAGGGATAGCCCTAGTAACTATAGGCCAGTGAGTCTGACTTCAGTGGTGGGCAAAGTCTTAGAGAGAATGGTAAGGGATAAGATTTATGAACATCTGGGTAGGAATAACGTGATCAGGGATAGCCAGCATGGTTTTGTGAAGGGCAGGTCGTGCCTCACAAACCTTATTGAGTTCTTTGAGAAGGTGACTAAGGAAGTGGACGAGGGTAAAGCAGTAGATGTTGTGTATATGGATTTTAGTAAGGCTAAAGGATAAGGTTCCCCATGGTAGGCTAATGCTAAAACTACGGAGGTATGGCATTGAGGATACATTAGAGGTTTGGATTAGGAATTGGCTGGCTGGAAGGAGACAGAGGGTAGTAGTTGATGGATTATGTTCATCTTGGAGCGCAGTTACTAGCGGTGTACCACAAGGATCTGTTTTGGGACCATTGCTTTTTGTTATCTTTATAAATGATCTAGAGGAAGGGCTTGAAAGCTGGGTAAGCAAGTTTGCGGATGACACAAAAGTCGGTGGAGTTGTGGATAGTGAGGAAGGAAGTGGTAGGTTACAGCGGGATATAGATAAGTTGCAGAGCTGGGCGGAAATGTGGCAAATGGAATTCAATGTAGCTAAGTGCGAAGTCGTTCACTTTGGTAGGAATAACAAGATGATGGATTACTGGGCTAATGGTAGGCTACTTGGTAGTGTGGATGAGCAGAGGGATCTTGGTGTCCATGTACACAGATCTCTGAAAGTTGCCACCCAGGTAAATAGTGCTGTGAGGAAGGCATATGGTGTACTGGGCTTTATTGGCAGAGGAATTGAGTTCCGGAGTCCTGAGGTCATGTTGCAGTTGTATAAGACTCTGGTGAGGCCTCATCTGGAGTATTGTGTGCAGTTTTGGCCGCCATACTATAGGAAGGATGTGGAAGCTTTAGAATGAGTGCAGAGGAGGTTTACCAGGATGTTGCCTGGAATGGTAGGAAAATCTTATGAGGAAAGGCTGAGGCACTTGGGGCTGTTCTCATTGGAGAAGAGAAGGTTTAGGGGAGATCTGATAGAAGTGTATAAGATGATTAGGGGTTTAGATAGGGTAGATACTAAGAACCTTTTACCGCTAATGGAGTCAGGTGTTACTAGGGGACATAGCTTTAAATTAAGGGGTGGTAGGTATAGGACAGATGTTAGGGGTAGATTCTTCACACAGCGGGTTGTGAGTTCATGGAATGCCCTGCCCGTATCAGTGGTGAACTCTCCTTCTTTATGGTCATTTAAGCGGGCATTGGATAGGCATTTGGAAGTTATTGGGCTAGTATAGGTTAGGTAGGATTCGGTCGGCGCAACATCGAGGGCCGAAGGGCCTGTACTGCGCTGTATCCTTCTATGTTCTATGTAGAATGTTCTCCTTCTGCCCTGACCCTCCGACAGTGCACATTCCCACAGCACTGAACCTCCGACAGTGCCCACTCCCTCAGCACTGACCCTCCGACAGTGCGGCACTCCCTCAGCACTGACCCTCCGACAGAATGTTCTCCTTCTGCCCTGACCCTCCGACAG
This sequence comes from Hemiscyllium ocellatum, assembly GCF_020745735.1. Classification (NCBI taxonomy): domain Eukaryota; kingdom Metazoa; phylum Chordata; class Chondrichthyes; order Orectolobiformes; family Hemiscylliidae; genus Hemiscyllium; species Hemiscyllium ocellatum. The sequence continues at coordinate 789,803 of NC_083437.1, forward strand.
TGCCCACTCCCTCATCATGGACCCTCCGACATTGCCCACTCCCTCAGCACTGACCCTCCGACAATGCCCACTCCCTCAGCACTGACCCTCCGACAGTGCGGCACTCCCTCAGCACTGACCCTCCGACAGTGTGGCACTCCCTCAGCACTGACCCTCCGACAGTGCCCACTCCCTCAGCACTGACCCTCCGACAGTGCGGCACTCCCTCAGCACTGACCCTCCGACAGTGAGGCACTCCCTCAGCACTGACCCTCCGACAGAACCCTCTCCCTCTGCCCTGACACTCTGACAGTGCGGCACTCCAGCTGCAGTAACCCTCCGACACTGACCAGTCTCTCAGCACTGACCCTCCGACAGTGCCCACTCCCTCAGCACTGACCCTCCGACAGTGAGGCACTCCCTCAGCACTGACCCTCCGACAGAACCCTCTCCCTCTGCCCTGACACTCTGACAGTGCGGCACTCCATCTTCAGTAACCCTCCGACAATGACCAGTCTCCCAGCACTGACCCTCCGACAGTGCCCACTCCCTCAGCACTGACCCTCCGGCAGTGCTCACTCCCTCAGCCCTGACCCTCCGACAGTGCTCACTCCCTCAGCCCTGACCCTCCGACAGTGCCCATTCCCTCAGCACTGACCCATCGACAGTGCTCACTCCCTCAGCACTGACACTCCGAAAGTGTGGCACTCCCTCAGCACTGACCCTCCGACAGTGCCCACTACCTCAGCACTGACCGTCTGACAGTCCTCACCCCCTCAGCACTCACCCTCCGACAGTGCGGCTCTCCCTCTGCCCTGACACTCTGACAGTTCCCATTCCCTCAGCACTGACCCTCCGACAGTGCCCACTCCCTCAGCACTGATCCTCTGACTGTGCCCACTCCCTCAGCACTGACCCTCCGACAATGCCCACTCCCTCAGCACTTACCCTCCGACAGTGCGGCACTCCCTCAGCACTGACCCTCCGACAGTGCACATTCCCACCCACTGAACCTCCGACAGTGCCCACTCCCTCAGCACTGACCCTCCGACAGTGCGGCACTCCCTCAGCACTGACCCTCCGACAGTGCCCACTCCCTCAGCACTGACCCTCCGACAGTGCGGCACTCCCTCAGCACTGACCCTCCGACAGAATCTTCTCCTTCTGCCCTGACTCTCTGACAGTGCCCACTCCCTCATCATGGACCCTCCGACATTGCCCACTCCCTCAGCACTGACACTCCGACAATGCCCACTCCCTCAGCACTGACCCTCCGACAGTGCGGCACTCCCTCTGCACTGACCCTCCGACAGTGTGGCACTCCCTCAGCACTGACCCTTCGACAGTGCCCACTCCCTCAGCACTGACCCTCCGACAGTGCGGCACTCCCTCAGCACTGACCCTCCGACAGTGTGGCACTCCCTCAGCACTGACCCTCCGACAGAACCATCTCCCTCTGCCCTGACACTCTGACAGTGCCCACTCCCTCAGCACTGACCCTCTGACAGTGCCCATTCCCACAGCACTGACTCTCTTACATTGCCCACTCCCTCAGCACTGACCCTCCGATAGTGCGCCATGCCCTCAACACTGACCCTTTGACAGTGCCCACTCCCTCAGCACTGACCCTCCGACAGTGCCCACTCCCTCAGCACTGACCCTCCGACAGTGCCGACTCCCTCAGCACTGACCCTCCGACAGAACCCTCTCCCTGAGCCCTGACCCTCTGACAGTGCCCATTCCTTCAGCACTGACCCTCCGATAATGCGGCACTCCCTCAGCACTGACCCTCCGACAATGCGGCACTCCCTCAGCACTGACCCTCCGACATTGCCCACTCCCTCAGCACTGACCCTCCGACAGTGCCCACTCCCTCAGCACTGACCCTCCGATAATGCGGCTCTCCCTCTGCCCTGACACTCTGACAGTTCCCATTCCCTCAGCACTGACCCTCCGACAGTGCCCACTCCCTCAGCACTGATCCTCTGACTGTGCCCACTCCCTCAGCACTGACCCTCCGACAATGCCCACTCCCTCAGCACTTACCCTCCGACAGTGCGGCACTCCCTCAGCACTGACCCTCCGACAGTGCACATTCCCACCCACTGAACCTCCGACAGTGCCCACTCCCTCAGCACTGACACTCTGACAGTGCGGCACTCCCTCAGCACTGACCCTCCGACAGTGCCCACTCCCTCAGCACTGACCCTCCGACAGTGCGGCACTCCCTCAGCACTGACCCTCCGACAGAATCTTCTCCTTCTGCCCTGACTCTCTGACAGTGCCCACTCCCTCATCATGGACCCTCCGACATTGCCCACTCCCTCAGCACTGACACTCCGACAATGCCCACTCCCTCAGCACTGACCCTCCGACAGTGCGGCACTCCCTCTGCACTGACCCTCCGACAGTGTGGCACTCCCTCAGCACTGACCCTTCGACAGTGCCCACTCCCTCAGCACTGACCCTCCGACAGTGCGGCACTCCCTCAGCACTGACCCTCCGACAGTGTGGCACTCCCTCAGCACTGACCCTCCGACAGAACCATCTCCCTCTGCCCTGACACTCTGACAGTGCCCACTCCCTCAGCACTGACCCTCTGACAGTGCCCATTCCCACAGCACTGACTCTCTTACATTGCCCACTCCCTCAGCACTGACCCTCCGATAGTGCGCCATGCCCTCAACACTGACCCTTTGACAGTGCCCACTCCCTCAGCACTGACCCTCCGACAGTGCCCACTCCCTCAGCACTGACCCTCCGACAGTGCCGACTCCCTCAGCACTGACCCTCCGACAGAACCCTCTCCCTGAGCCCTGACCCTCTGACAGTGCCCATTCCTTCAGCACTGACCCTCCGATAATGCGGCACTCCCTCAGCACTGACCCTCCGACAATGCGGCACTCCCTCAGCACTGACCCTCCGACATTGCCCACTCCCTCAGCACTGACCCTCCGACAGTGCCCACTCCCTCAGCACTGACCCTCCGATAATGCGGCACTCCCTCAGCACTGACCCTCCGACAGTGCGCACTCCCTCAGCACTGACCCTCCGATATTGCCCACTCCCTCAGCACTGACCCTCCGACAGTTCCCATTCCCTCAGCACTGACCCTCGACAGTGTCCTTTCCCTCAGCACTGACCCTCCGGCAGTGCCCACTCCCTCAGCACTGACCCTCCGACAGTGTGGCACTCCCTCAGCACTGACCCTTCGACAGTACCCACTCCCTCAGCACTGACCGTCCGACAGTGCGGAACTCCCTCAGCACTGACCCTCCGACAGTGTGGCACTCCCTCAGCACTGACCCTCCGACAGTGCCCACTCCCTCAGCACTGACCCATCGACAGTGCTCACTCCCTCAGCACTGACCCTCCGACAGTGCCCACTCCCTCAGCACTGACCCATCGACAGTGCTCACTCCCTCAGCACTGACACTCCGACAGTGCCCACTCCCTCATCACTGACCCTCTGACATTGCCTACTCCCTCAGCGCTGACCCTCCGGCAGTGCCCACTCCCTCAGCACTGACCCTCCGACAGTGCCGACTCCCTCAGCACTGACCCTCCGACAGAACCCTCTCCCTGAGCCCTGACCCTCTGACAGTGCCCATTCCTTCAGCACTGACCCTCCGATAATGCGGCACTCCCTCAGCACTGACCCTCCGACAATGCGGCACTCCCTCAGCACTGACCCTCCGACATTGCCCACTCCCTCAGCACTGACCCTCCGACAGTGCCCACTCCCTCAGCACTGACCCTCCGATAATGCGGCACTCCCTCAGCACTGACCCTCCGACAGTGCGCACTCCCTCAGCACTGACCCTCCGATATTGCCCACTCCCTCAGCACTGACCCTCCGACAGTTCCCATTCCCTCAGCACTGACCCTCGACAGTGTCCTTTCCCTCAGCACTGACCCTCCGGCAGTGCCCACTCCCTCAGCACTGACCCTCCGACAGTGCGGCACTCCCTCAGCACTGACCCTCCGACAGTGTGGCACTCCCTCAGCACTGACCCTTCGACAGTACCCACTCCCTCAGCACTGACCGTCCGACAGTGCGGCACTCCCTCAGCACTGACCCTCCGACAGTGTGGCACTCCCTCAGCACTGACCCTCCGACAGTGCCCACTCCCTCAGCACTGACCCATCGACAGTGCTCACTCCCTCAGCACTGACCCTCCGACAGTGCCCACTCCCTCAGCACTGACCCATCGACAGTGCTCACTCCCTCAGCACTGACACTCCGACAGTGCCCACTCCCTCATCACTGACCCTCTGACATTGCCTACTCCCTCAGCGCTGACCCTCCGGCAGTGCCCACTCCCTCAGCACTGACCCTCCTACAGTGCGGCACTCCCTCAGCACTGACCCTCCGACAGTGCCCACTCCCTCAGCACCGACCCTCCGACAGTGCCCACTCCCTCAGCACTGACCCTCCGACAGTGCTCACTCCCTCAGCACCGACCCTCCGACAGTGCCCACTCCCTCAGCACTGACCCTCCGACAGTGCCCTCTCCCTCAGCACTGACCCTCCGACAGTGCCCACTCCCTCAGCATTGACCCTCCGACAGTGCGGCACTCCCTCAGCACTGACCGTCCGACAGTGCCCACTCCCTCAGCACTGACCCTCTGACAGTGCCCATTCCCACAGCACTGACCCTCTGACATTGCCCATTCCGTCAGCACTGACCCTCCGATAGTGCCCATCCCCACAGCACTGACCCTCCGACTGTCCACTCCCTCAACACTGACCATCCGACAGTGCGGCACCCCCTCAGCACTCACCCTCCGACAGTGCCCACTCCCTCAGCACTGACCCTCCGACAATGCGGCACTCCCTCAGCACTGACCGTCCGACAGTGCCCACTCCCTCAGCACTGACCCTCTGACAGTGCCCATTCCCACAGCACTGACCCTCTGACATTGCCCATTCCGTCAGCACTGACCCTCCGATAGTGCCCATCCCCACAGCACTGACCCTCCGACTGTCCACTCCCTCAACACTGACCATCCGACAGTGCGGCACCCCCTCAGCACTGACCCTCCGACAGTGCCCACTCCCTCAGCACTTACCCTCCGACTGTGCGGCACTCCCTCAGCACTGACCCTCCGACAGTGCGGCACTCCCTCAGCACTGACCCTCCGACAGTGCCCACTCCCTCAGCACTGACCCTCCGACAGTGCGGCACTCCCTCAGCACTGACCCTCCGACAGAATCTTCTCCTTCTGCCCTGACTCTCTGACAGTGCCCACTCCCTCAGCATTGACCCTCCGATAGTGCGCCATGCCCTCAACACTGACCCTTTGACAGTGCCCACTCCCTCAGCACTGACATTCCGATAGTGCCCACTCCCTCAGCACTGACACTCCGACAGTGCCCACTCCCTCAGCACTGACCCTCCGACAGTGCCGACTCCCTCAGCACTGACCCTCCGACAGTGCGCGCTCCCAAAGCACTTACCCTCCGAAAGTGCGGCACTCCCTCAGCACTGACCCTCCGACAGTGCCCACTCCCTCAGCACTGACCCTCCGACAGTGCGGCACTCCCTCAGCACTGACCCTCCGACAGAACCCTCTCCCTCTGCCCTGACACTCTGACAGTGCGGCACTCCATCTTCAGTAACCCTCCGACAATGACCAGTCTCTCAGCACTGACCCTCCGACAGTGCCCACTCCCTCAGCACTGACCCTCCGGCAGTGCTCACTCCCTCAGCCCTGACCCTCCGACAGTGCCCATTCCCTCAGCCCTGACCCTCCGACAGTGCTCACTCCCTCAGCCCTGACCCTCCGACAGTGCCCATTCCCTCAGCACTGACCCATCGACAGTGCCCACTCCCTCAGCACTGACACTCCGAAAGTGCGGCACTCCCTCAGCACTGACCCTCCGACAGTGCCCACTACCTCATCACTGACCGTCTGACAGTCCTCACCCCCTCAGCACTCACCCTCCGACAGTGCGGCACTCCCTCTGCCCTGACACTCTGACAGTGCCCATTCCCTCAGCACTGACCCTCCGACAGTGCCCATTCCCACAGCACTGATCCCATGACAGTGCCCACTCCCTCAGCACTGACCCTCCGACAATGCCCACTCCCTCAGCACTTACCCTCCGACAGTGCGGCACTCCCTCAGCACTGACACTCCGACAGTGCACATTCCCACCCACTGAACCTCCGACAGTGCCCACTCCCTCAGCACTGACACTCTGACAGTGCGGCACTCCCTCAGCACTGACCCTCCGACAGTGCCCACTCCCTCAGCACTGACCCTCCGACAGTGCGGCACTCCCTCAGCACTGACCCTCCGACAGAATCTTCTCCTTCTGCCCTGACTCTCTGACAGTGCCCACTCCCTCATCATGGACCCTCCGACATTGCCCACTCCCTCAGCACTGACACTCCGACAATGACCACTCCCTCAGCACTGACCCTCCGACAGTGCGGCACTCCCTCAGCACTGACCCTCCGACAGTGTGGCACTCCCTCAGCACTGACCCTCCGACAGAACCATCTCCCTCTGCCCTGACCCTCCGATAGTGCGCCATGCCCTCAACACTGACCCTTTGACAGTGCCCACTCCCTCAGCACTGACCCTCCGATAGTGCCCACTCCCTCAGCACTGACCCTCAGACAGTGCCCACTCCCTCTGCACTGACCCTCCGACAGTGCCCACTCCCTCAGCACTGACCCTCCGACTGTGCGGCACTCCCTCAGCACTGACACTCCGGCAGTGCCCACTCCCTCAGCACTGACCCTCCGACAGTGCCCACTCCCTCATCACTGACCCTCTGACAGTGCCGACTCCCTCAGCACTGACCCTCCGACAGAGCGGCACTCCCTCAGCACTGACCCTCCGACAGAACCCTCTCCCTGAGCCCTGACCCTCTGACAGTGCCCACTCCTTCAGCACTGACCCTCCGACAATGCGGCACTCCCTCAGCACTGACCCTCCGACAATGCGGCACTCCCTCAGCACTGACCCTCCGACATTGTCCACTCCCTCAGCACTGACCCTCCGACAGTGCCCACTCCCTCAGCACTGACCCTCCGATAATGCGGCACTCCCTCAGCACTGACCCTCCGACAGTGCGCACTCACTCAGACTGACCCTCCGATATTGCCCACTCCCTCAGCACTGACCCTCCGACAGTGCCCACTCCCTCATCACTGACCCTCTGACAGTGCCGACTCCCTCAGCACTGACCCTCCGACAGAGCGGCACTCCCTCAGCACTGACCCTCCGACAGAACCCTCTCCCTGAGCCCTGACCCTCTGACAGTGCCCACTCCTTCAGCACTGACCCTCCGACAATGCGGCACTCCCTCAGCACTGACCCTCCGACAATGCGGCACTCCCTCAGCACTGACCCTCCGACATTGCCCACTCCCTCAGCACTGACCCTCCGACAGTGCCCACTCCCTCAGCACTGACCCTCCGATAATGCGGCACTCCCTCAGCACTGACCCTCCGACAGTGCGCACTCACTCAGACTGACCCTCCGATATTGCCCACTCCCTCAGCACTGACCCTCCGACAGTTCCCATTCCCTCAGCACTGACCCTCGACAGTGTCCTTTCCCTCAGCACTGACCCTCTGGCAGTGCCCACTCCCTCAGCACTGACCCTCCGACAGTGCGGCACTCCCTCAGCACTGACCCTCCGACAGTGTGGCACTCCCTCAGCACTGACCCTCCGACAGTGCCCACTCCCTCAGCACTGACCCATCAACAGTGCTCACTCCCTCAGCACTGACACTCCGACAGTGCCCACTCCCTCATCACTGACCCTCTGACATTGCCTACTCCCTCAGCACTGACCCTCCGGCAGTGCCCACTCCCTCAGCACTGACCCTCCTACAGTGCGGCACTCCCTCAGCACTGACCCTCCGACAGTGCCCACTCCCTCAGCACTGACCCTCCGACAGTGCCCACTCCCTCAGCACTGACCCATCGATAGTGCTCACTCCCTCAGCACTGACCCTCCGACAGTGCCCACTTCCTCAGCACTGACCCATCGACACTGCTCACTCCCTCAGCACTGACCCTCCGACAGTGCCCTCTCCCTAAGCACTGACCCTCCGACAGTGCCCACTCCCTCAGCATTGACCCTCTGACAGTGCCCACTCCCTCAGCACTGACCCTCCGACAGTGCGGCACTCCCTCAGCACTGACCCTCCGACAGGGCCCACTCCCTCAGCACTGACCCTCTGACAGTGCCCATTCCCACAGCACTGACCCTCTGACATTGCCCATTCCGTCAGCACTGACCCTCCGATAGTGCCCATCCCCACAGCACTGACCCTCCGACTGTGCGGCACTCCCTCAGCACTGACCCTCCGACAGTGCGGCACTCCCTCAGCACTGACCCTCCGACAGTGCCCACTCCCTCAGCACTGACCCTCCGACATTACGGCACTCCCTCAGCACTGACCCTCCGACAGAATCTTCTCCTTCTGCCCTGACTCTCTGACAGTGCCCACTCCCTCAGCACTGACCCTCCGATAGTGCGCCATGCCCTCAACACTGACCCTTTGACAGTGCCCACTCCCTCAGCACTGACATTCCGATAGTGCCCACTCCCTCAGCACTGACACTCCGACAGTGCCCACTCCCTCAGCACTGACCCTCCGACAGAGCGGCACTCCCTCAGCACTGACCCTCCGACAGTGCGCGCTCCCAAAGCACTTACACTCCGAAAGTGCGGCACTCCCTCAGCACTGACCCTCCGACAGTGCCCACTCCCTCAGCACTGACCCTCCGGCAGTGCTCACTCCCTCAGCCCTGACCCTCCGACAGTGCTCACTCCCTCAGCCCTGACCCTCCGACAGTGCCCATTCCCTCAGCACTGACCCATCGACAGTGCTCACTCCCTCAGCACTGACACTCCGAAAGTGCGGCACTCCCTCAGCACTGACCCTCCGACAGTGCCCACTACCTCAGCACTGACCGTCTGACAGTCCTCACCCCCTCAGCACTCACCCTCCGACAGTGCGGCACTCCCTCTGCCCTGACACTCTGACAGTGCCCATTCCCTCAGCACTGACCCTCCGACAGTGCCCACTCCCTCAGCACTGACCCTCCGACAGTGCACATTCCCACCCACTGAACCTCCGACAGTGCCCACTCCCTCAGCACTGACACTCTGACAGTGCGGCACTCCCTCAGCACTGACACTCCGACAGTGCACATTCCCACCCACTGAACCTCCGACAGTGCCCACTCCCTCAGCACTGACACTCTGACAGTGCGGCACTCCCTCAGCACTGACCCTCCGACAGTGCCCACTCCCTCAGCACTGACCCTCCGACAGTGCGGCACTCCCTCAGCACTGACCCTCCGACAGAATCTTCTCCTTCTGCCCTGACTCTCTGAAAGTGCCCACTCCCTCATCATGGACCCTCCGACATTGCCCACTCCCTCAGCACTGACACTCCGACAATGCCCACTCCCTCAGCACTGACCCTCTGACAGTGCGGCACTCCCTCAGCACTGACCCTTCGACAGTGCCCACTCCCTCAGCACTGACCCTCCGACAGTGCGCGCTCCCTCAGCACTGACCCTCCGACAGTGCCCACTCCCTCAGCACTGACACTCCAACAGTGCCCACTCCCTCATCACTGACCCTCTGACATTGCCTACTCCCTCAGCACTGACCCTCCGACAGTGCCCACTCCCTCATCACTGACCCTCCGACAGTGCGGCACTCCCTCAGCACTGACCCTCCGACAGAATCTTCTCCTTCTGCCCTAACTCTCTGACAGTGCCCACTCCCTCATCATGGACCCTCCGACATTGCCCACTCCCTCAGCACTGACACTCCGAAAATGCCCACTCCCTCAGCACTGACCCTCCGAAAGTGCGGCACTCCCTCAGCACTGACCCTCCGACAGTGTGGCACTCCCTCAGCACTGACCCTCTGACAGTGCCCACTCCCTCAGCACTGACCCTCCGACAGAACCCTCTCCCTCTGCCCTGACACTCTGACAGTGCCCACTCCCTCAGCCCTGACACTCCGATAGTGCCCATTCCCACAGCACTGACCCCCTGACAGTGCCCACTCCCTCAGCACTGACCCTCCGACAGTGCACATTCCCACAGCACTGAACCTCCGACAGTGCCCACTCCCTCAGCACTGACACTCCGACAGTGCGGCACTCCCTCAGCACTGACCCTCCGACAGTGCCCACTCCCTCAGCACTGACCCTCCGACAGTGCGGCACTCCCTCAGCACTGACCCTCCGACAGAATCTTCTCCTTCTGCCCTGACTCTCTGACAGTGCCCACTCCCTCAGCACTGACCCTCCGATAGTGCCCACTCCCTCAGCACTGACCCTCCGACAGTGCCCACTCCCTCTGCACTGACCTTCCGACAGTGCCCACTCCCTCAGCACTGACCCTCCGACTGTGCGGCACTCCCTCAGCACTGACACTCCGACAGTGCCCACTCCCTCAGCACTGACCCTCCGACAGTGCCCACTCCCTCAGTACTGACCCTCTGACAGTGCCGACTCCCTCAGCACTGACCCTCCGACAGAGCGGCACTCCCTCAGCACTGACCCTCCGACAGAACCCTCTCCCTGAGCCCTGACCCTCTGACAGTGCCCACTCCTTCAGCACTGACCCTCCGACAGTGCACATTCCCACAGCACTGAACCTCCGACAGTGCCCACTCCCTCAGCACTGACACTCCGACAGTGCGGCACTCCCTCAGCACTGACCCTCCGACAGTGCCCACTCCCTCAGCACTGACCCTCCAACAGTGCGGCACTCCCTCAGCACTGACCCTCCGACAGAATCTTCTCCTTCTGCCCTGACTCTCTGACAGTGCCCACTCCCTCAGCACTGACCCTCCGATAGTGCCCACTCCCTCAGCACTGACCCTCCGACAGTGCCCACTCCCTCTGCACTGACCTCCGACAGTGCCCACTCCCTCAGCACTGACCCTCCGACTGTGCGGCACTCCCTCAGCACTGACCCTCCGACAGTGCCCACTCCCTCAGCACTGACCCTCCGACAGTGCCCACTCCCTCAGTACTGACCCTCTGACAGTGCGGCACTCCCTCAGCACTGACCCTCCGACAGTGCCCACTCCCTCAGCACTGACCCATCGACAGTGCTCACTCCCTCAGCACTGACCCTCCGACAGTGCCCACTCCCTCAGCACTGACCCATCGACAGTGCTCACTCCCTCAGCACTGACACTCCGACAGTGCCCACTCCCTCATCACTGACCCTCCGACAGTGCCCACTCCCTCAGCACTGACCCATCGACAGTGCTCACTCCCTCCGCCCTGAACCTCCGACAGTGCCCACTCCCTCATCACTGACCCTCTGACATGGCCTACTCCCTCATCACTGACCCTCTGACATTGCCTACTCCCTCAGCACCGACCCTCCAACAGGGTCCACTCCCTCAGCATTGACCCTCAGACAGTGCCCACTCCCTCAGCACTGACCCTCCGACAGTGCGGCACTCCCTCAGCACTGACCCTCCGACAGAATCTTCTCCTTCTGCCCTGACCCTCCGACAGTGCGGCACCCCCTCAGCACTGACCCTCCGACAGTGCCCATTCCCTCAGCACTGACCCTCCGACAGTGCCCACTCCCTCAGCACTGACCCTCTGACAGTGCCGACTCCCTCAGCACTGACCCTCCGACAGTGCGCGCTCCCTAAGCACTTACCCTCCGAAAGTGCGGCACTCCCTCAGCACTGACCCTCCGAGAGTGCGCGCTCCCTAAGCACTGACCCTCCAACAGTGCCCACTCCCTCAGCACTGACCCTCCGACAGTGCGGCACTCCCTCAGCACTGACCCTCCGACAGAACCCTCTCCCTCTGCCCTGACACTCTGACAGTGCGGCATTCCCTCAGCCCTGACACTCCGATTGTGCTCACTCCCTCAGCCCTGACCCTCCGACAGTGCCCATTCCCTCAGCACTGACCCATCGACAGTGCTCACTCCCTCAGCACTGACACCCCCAAAGTGCCCACTACCTCAGCACTGACCGTCTGACAGTCCTCACCCCCTCAGCACTCACCCTCCGACAGTGCGGCACTCCCTCTGCCCTGACACTCTGACAGTGCCCATTCCCTCAGCACTGACCCTCCGACAGTGCCCACTCCCTCAGCACTGACCCTCTGACATTGCCTACTCCCTCATCACTGACCTCTGACATTGCCTACTCCCTCAGCACCGACCCTCCAACAGGGTCCACTCCCTCAGCATTGACCCTCAGACAGTGCCCACTCCCTCAGCACTGGCCCTATGACAGTGCAGCACTCCCTCAGCACTGACCCTCCGACAGAACCCTCTCCCTCTGCCCTGACACTCTGACAGTGCCCACTCCCTCAGCCCTGACCCTCCGATAGTGCCCATTCCCACAGCACTGACCCTCCGACAGTGTCCACTCCCTCAGCACTGACCCTCCAACAGTGCCCACTCCCTCAGCACTTACCCCCCGACAGTGCGGCACTCCCTCAGCACTGACCCTCCGAAAGTGCGGCACTCCCTCAGCACTTACCCTCCGACAATGCGGCACTTCTACAGCACTGACCCTCCGACAGTGCGCGCTCCCTCAGTACTGACCCTCCGACAGTGCGCGCTCCCTCAGCACTGACCCTCCGACAGTGCGGCACTCCCTCAGCACTGATCCTCCGACAGAACCCTCTCCCTCTGCCCTGACACTCTGACAATGAGGCACTCCATCTGCAGTGACCCTCCGACAATGACCAGCCTCTCAGCACTGACCCTCCGACAATGCCCACTCCCTCAGCACTGACCCTCCGGCAGTGCCCACTCTCTCAGCACTGACCCTCCGACAATGCCCACTCCCTCAGCACTGACCCTCCGGCAGTGCTCACTCCCTCAGCCCTGACCCTCCGACAGTGCCCATTCCCTCAGCACTGACCCATCGACAGTGCTCACTCCCTCAGCACTGACCCTCCGACAGTGCCCACTCCCTCATCACTGACCGTCTGACAGTCCTCACCCCCTCACCACTCACCCTCCGACAGTGCGGCACTCCCTCTGCCCTGACACTCTGACAGTGCCCATTCCCTCAGCACTGACCCATCGACAGTGCTCACTCCCTCAGCACTGACACCCCGAAAGTGTGGCACTCCCTCAGCACTGACCCTCCGACAGTGCCCACTCCCTCATCACTGACCGTCTGACAGTCCTCACCCCCTCAGCACTCACCCTCCGACAGTGCGGCACTCCCTCTGCCCTGACCCTCCGTCAGTGCCCATTCCTACAGCACTGACCCCCTGACAGTGCCCACTCCCTCAGCACTGACCCCCTGACAGTGCCCACTCCCTCAGCACTGACCCTCCGACAGTGCCCACTCACTCAGCACTTACCCTCCGACTGTGCGGCACTCCCTCAGCACTGACCCCCTGACAGTGCCCACTCCCTCAGCACTGACCCTCCAACAGTGCCCACTCCCTCAGCACTGACCCTCCGACAGTGCGGCACTCCCTCAGCACTGACCCTCCGACAGAATCTTCTCCTTCTGCCCTGACCCTCCGACAGTGCCCACTCACTCAGCACTTACCCTCCGACTGTGCGGCACTCCCTCAGCACTGACCCCCTGACAGTGCCCACTCCCTCAGCACTGACCCTCCAACAGTGCCCACCCCCTCAGCACTGACCCTCCGACAGTGCCCATTCCCTCAGCACTGACCCTCCGACAGTGCCCACTCCCTCAGCACTGACCCTCTGACAGTGCCGACTCCCTCAGCACTGACCCTCCGACAGTGCGCGCTCCCTAAGCACTTACCCTCCGAAAGTGCGGCACTCCCTCAGCACTGACCCTCCGAGAGTGCGCGCTCCCTAAGCACTGACCCTCCAACAGTGCCCACTCCCTCAGCACTGACCCTCCGACAGTGCGGCACTCCCTCAGCACTGACCCTCCGACAGAACCCTCTCCCTCTGCCCTGACACTCTGACAGTGCGGCACTCCCTCAGCCCTGACACTCCGATTGTGCTCACTCCCTCAGCCCTGACCCTCCGACAGTGCCCATTCCCTCAGCACTGACCCATCGACAGTGCTCACTCCCTCAGCACTGACACCCCCAAAGTGCCCACTACCTCAGCACTGACCGTCTGACAGTCCTCACCCCCTCAGCACTCACCCTCCGACAGTGCGGCACTCCCTCTGCCCTGACACTCTGACAGTGCCCATTCCCTCAGCACTGACCCTCCGACAGTGCCCACTCCCTCAGCACTGACCCTCCGACAGAACCCTCTCCCTCTGCCCTGACACTCTGACAGTGCGGCACTCCATCTGCAGTAACCCTCCGACAATGACCAGTCTCTCAGCACTGACCCTCCGACAGTGCCCACTCCCTCAGCACTGACCCTCCGGCAGTGCTCACTCCCTCAGCCCTGACCCTCCGACAGTGATCACTCCCTCAGCCCTGACCCTCCGACAGTGCCCATTCCCTCAGCACTGACCCATCGACAGTGCTCACTCCCTCAGCACTGACACTCCGAAAGTGTGGCACTCCCTCAGCACTGACCCTCCGACAGTGCCCACTACCTCAGCACTGACCGTCTGACAGTCCTCACCCCCTCAGCACTCACCCTCCGACAGTGCGGCACTCCCTCTGCCCTGACACTCTGACAGTGCCCATTCCCTCAGCACTGACCCTCCGACAGTGCCCACTCCCTCAGCACTGATCCTCTGACAGTGCACACTCCCTCAGCACTGACCCTCCGACAGTGCGGCACTCTCTCAGCATTGACCCTCCGACAGAACCCTCTCCCTCTGTCCTGACACTGAAAGTGCCCATTCCCACAGCACTGACTCTCTGACAGTGCCCACTCCCTCAGCACTGACCCTCCGACAGTGCCCACTCCCTCAGCACTGAACCTCCATCAGTGCCCACTCCCTCAGTACTGACCCTCCCACAGTGCCTACCCCCTCAGTACTGACCCTCCGACAGTGCGGCACTCCCTCAGCACTGACCCTCCGACAGTGCGGCACTCCCTCAGCACTGACCCTCCGACAGTGCGGCACTCCCTCAGCACTGACCCTCCGACAGAATCTTCTCCTTCTGCCCTGACTCTCTGACAGTGCCCACTCCCTCAGCACTGACACTCCGATAGTGCGCCATGCCCTCATCACTGACCCTTTGACAGTGCCCACTCCCTCAGCACTGACCCTCCGATAGTGCCCACTCCCTCAGCACTGACCCTCCGACAGTGCCCACTCCCTCAGCACTGACCCTCCGACTGTGCGGCACTCCCTCAGCACTGACACTCCGACAGTGCCCACTCCCTCAGCACTGACCCTCCGACAGTGCCCACTCCCTCAGTACTGACCCTCTGACAGTGCCCACTCCCTCAGCACTGACCCTCCGACAGAGCGGCACTCCCTCAGCACTGACCCTCCGACAGAACCCTCTCCCTGAGCCCTGACCCTCTGACAGTGCCCACTCCTTCAGCACTGACCCTCTGACAATGCGGCACTCCCTCAGCACTGACCCTCCGACAGAACCCTCTCCCTCTGTCCTGACACTGAAAGTGCCCATTCCCACAGCACTGACCCCCTGACAGTGCCCACTCCGTCAGCACTGACCCTCCGACAATGCCCACTCCCTCAGCACTTACCCTCCGACAGTGCGGCACTCCCTCAGCACTGACCCTCCGACAGTGCACATTCCCACAGCACTGAACCTCCGACAGTGCCCACTCCCTCAGCACTGACACTCTGACAATGAGGCACTCCATCTGCAGTGACCCTCCGACAATGACCAGTCTCTCAGCACTGACCCTCTGACAGTGCTCACTCCCTCAGCCCTGTCCCTCCGACAGTGCCCACTCTCTCAGCACTGACCCTCCGACAATGCCCACTCCCTCAGCACTGACCCTCTGGCAGTGCTCACTCCCTCAGCCCTGACCCTCCGACAGTGCCCATTCCCTCAGCACTGACCTATCGACAGTGCTCACTCCCTCAGCACTGACCCTCCGACAGTGCCCACTCCCTCATCACTGACCGTCTGACAGTCCTCACCCCCTCAGCACTCACCCTCCGACAGTGCGGCACTCCCTCTGCCCTGACACTCTGACAGTGCCCACTCCCTCAGCACTGACCATCCCACAGTGCGGCACTCTCTCAGCATTGACCCTCCGACAGAACCCTCTCCCTCTGCCCTGACACTGAAAGTGCCGACTCCCTCAGCACTGACCCTCCGTCAGTGCCCATTCCCACAGCACTGACCCCCTGACAATGCCCACTCCCTCAGCACTGACCCTCTGACTGTGCCCACTCCCTCAGCACTGACTTTCCGAAAGTGCCCACTCCCTCAGCACTGACCCTCCGACAGTGCGGCACTCCCTCAGCACTGACCCTCCGACAGAATCTTCTCCTTCTGCCCTGACTCTCTGACAGTGCCCACTCCCTCAGCACTGACATTCCGATAGTGCCCACTCCCTCAGCACTGACCCTCCGACATTGCGCGCTCCCTCAGCACTGACCCTCCGACAGTGCCCACTCCCTCAGCACTGACCCTCCGACTGTGCGGCACTCCCTCAGCACTGACACTCCGACAGTGCCCACTCCCTCAGCACTGACCCTCCGACAGTGCCCACTCCCTCAGCACTGACCCTCCGACTGTGCGGCACTCCCTCAGCACTGACACTCCGACAGTGCCCACTCCCTCAGCACTGACCCTCCGACAGTGCCCACTCCCTCAGCACTGACCCTCTGACAGTGCCGACTCCCTCAGCACTGACCCTCCAACAGAGCGGCACTCCCTCAGCACTGACCCTCCGACAGAACCCTCTCCCTGAGCCCTGACCCTCTGACAGTGCCCACTCCCTCAGCACTGACCCTCTGACAGTGCCCACTCCCACAGCACTGACCCTCTGACAGTGCCCCCTCCCTCAGCACTGACCCTCCGACATTGCCCACTCCCTCAGCACTGACCCTCCGACAGTGCGGCACTCCCTCAGCACTGACCCTCCGACAGTGCCCACTCCCTCAGCACTGACCCTCCGACAGTTCCCACTCCCTCCGCCCTGACCCTCCGACAGTGCCCACTCCCTCAGCACTGACCCTATGACAGTGCCCACTCCCTCAGCACTGACCCTCTGGCATTGCCCATTCCCTCAGCACTGACCCTCCGACAGTGCCCACTCCCTCCGCCCTGACCCTCCGACAGTGCCCACTCCCTCAGCACTGACCCTATGACAGTGCCCACTCCCTCAGCACTGACCCTATGACAGTGTCCACTCCCTCAACACTGACCATCCGACAGTGCGGCACCCCCTCAGCACTGACCCTCCAACAGTGCCCACTCCCTCAGCACTTACCCCCCGACAGTGCGGCACTCCCTCAGCACTGACCCTCCGACAGTGCACACTCCCTCAGCACTGACCATCCGACAGTGCGGCACTCTCTCAGCATTGACCCTCGGACAGAACCCTCTCCCTCTGCCCTGACACTGAAAGTGCCCACTCCCTCAGCACTGACCCTCCGTCAGTGCCCATTCCCACAGCACTGACCCCCTGACAATGCCCACTCCCTCAGCACTGACCCTCTGACTGTGCCCACTCCCTCAGCACTGACCCTCCGACAGAAACCTCTCCCTCTGTCCTGACACTGAAAGTGCCCATTCCCACAGCACTGATCCCATGACAGTGCCCACTCCCTCAGCACTGACACTCCGACAGTGCCCACTCCCTCAGCACTGACATTCCGATAGTGCCCACTCCCTCAGCACTGACCCTCTGACAGTGCCGACTCCCTCAGCACTGACCCTCCGACAGAACCCTCTCCCTGAGCCCTGACCCTCTGACAGTGCCCACTCCCACAGCACTGACCCTCTGACAGTGCCCCCTCCCTCAGCACTGACCCTCCGACATTGCCCACTCCCTCAGCACTGACCCTCCGACAGTGCGGCACTCCCTCAGCACTGACCCTCCGACAGTGCCCACTCCCTCAGCACTGACCCTCCGACAGTGCCCACTCCCTCAGCACTGACCCTATGACAGTGCCCACTCCCTCAGCACTGACCCTCTGGCATTGCCCATTCCCTCAGCAGTGACCTTCCGACAGTGCCCACTCCCTCCGCCCTGACCCTCCGACAGTGCCCACTCCCTCAGCACTGACCCTATGACAGTGCCCACTCCCTCAGCACTGACCCTATGACAGTGTCCACTCCCTCAACACTGACCATCCGACAGTGCGACACCCCCTCAGCACTGACCCTCCAACAGTGCCCACTCCCTCAGCACTTACCCCCCGACAGTGCGGCACTCCCTCAGCACTGACCCTCCGACAGTGCACACTCCCAAAGCACTTACCCTCCGAAAGTGCGGCACTCCCTCAGCACTTACCCTCCGACAGTGCGCGTTCCCTCAGTACTGACCCTCCGACAGTGCGGCACTCCCTCAGCACTGCCCTCCGACAGAACACTCTCCCTCTGCCCTGACACTCTGACAATGAGGCACTCCATCTGCAGTGACCATCCGACAATGACCAGTCTCTCAGCACTGACCCTCCGACAGTGCTCACTCCCTCAGCCCTGACCCTCCGACAGTGCCCACTCTCTCAGCACTGACCCTCCGACAATGCCCACTCCCTCAGCACTGACCCTCCGTCAGTGCTCACTCCCTCAGCCCTGACACTCTGACAGTGCCCACTCCCTCAGCATTGACCCTCTGACAGTGCCCACTCCCTCAGCACTGACCCTCCGACAGTGCGGCACTCCCTCAGCACTGACCCTCCGTCAGTGCCCATTCCCACAGCACTGACCCCCTGACAGTGCTCACTCCCTCAGCACTGACCCTCCGTCAGTGCCCATTCCCACAGCACTGACCCCCTGACAGTGCTCACTCCCTCAGCACTGACCCTCCGACAGAGCCCACTCCCTCAGCACTTACCTTCCGACAGTGTGGCACTCCCTCAGCACTGACCCTCTGACAGTGCCCACCCCCTCAGCCCTGACACTCCGATAGTGCCCACTCCCTCAACACTGACCCTCTGGCATTGCCCATTCCCTCAGCACTGACCCTCCGATAGTGCCCAGTCCCACAGCACTGACCCTCCGACAGTGTCCACTCCCTCAACACTGACCATCCGACAGTGCGGCACCCCCTCAGCACTGACCCTCCAACAGTGCCCACTCCCTCAGCACTTACCCCCCGACAGTGCGGCACTCCCTCAGCACTGACCCTCCGACAATGCGTCACTTCATCAGCACTGACCCTCCGACAGTGCGCGCTCCCTCAGTACTGACCCTCCGACAGTGCCCACTCTCTCAGCACTGACCCTCCGACAATGCCCACTCCCTCAGCACTGACCCTCCGGCAGTGCTCACTCCCTCAGCCCTGACACTCTGACAGTGCGGCACTCCATCTGCAGTGACCCTCCGACAATGACCAGTCTCTCAGCACTGACCCTCTGACAGTGCTCACTCCCTCAGCCCTGACCCTCCGACAGTGCCCACTCTCTCAGCACTGACCCTCCGACAATGCCCACTCCCTCAGCACTGACCCTCCGGCAGTGCTCACTCCCTCAGCCCTGACCCTCCGACAGTGCCCACTCCCTCAGCACTCACCCTCCGACAGTGCGGCACTCCCTCTGCCCTGACACTCTGACAGTGCCCACTCCCTCAGCACCTACCCTCCGACAATGCGGCACTCCCTCAGCACTTACCCTCCGACAATGCGTCACTTCATCAGCACTGACCCTCCGACAGTGCGCGCTCCCTCAGTACTGACCCTCCGACAGTGCGCGCTCCCTCAGCACTGACCCTCCGACAGAACCCTCTCCCTCTGCCCTGACACTGAAAGTGCCCACTCCCTCAGCACTGACCCTACGACAGTGCCCATTCCCACAGCACTGACCCCCTGACAGTGCCCACTCCCTCAGCACTGACCCTCTGACTGTGCCCACTCCCTCAGCACTGACCCTCTGACAGTGCCCACTCCATCAGCACTGACCCTCTGCAGTGCCCACTCCCTCAGCACTGACCCTCCGACAGTGCCCATTCCCTCTGCACTGACCCATCGACAGTGCTCACTCCCTCAGCACTGACACTCCGACAGTGCCCACTCCCTCAGCACTGACCCTCCGACAGTGCCCACTCCCTCAGCACTCACCCTCCGACAGTGCGGCACTCCCTCTGCCCTGACACTCTGACAGTGCCCACTCCCTCAGCACTGACCCTCCGACAGTGCCCACTCCATCAGCACTGACCATCCGACAGTGCGGCGCTCTCTCAGCACTGACCCTCCAACAGTGCCCACTCCCTCAGCACTGACCCTCCGACAGTGCGGCACTCCCTCAGCACTGACCATACGACAGAACCCTCTCCCTCTGCCCTGACACTCTGACAGTGCCCACCCCCTCAGCACTGACCCTCCGATAGTGCCCATTCCCACAGCACTGACCCTCTGACAGTGCCCACTCCCACAGCACTGACCCTCTGACAGTGCCCCCACCCTCAGCACTGACCCTCCGACATTGCCCACTGCCTCAGCACTGACCCTCCGACAGTGCGGCACTCCCTCAGCACTGACCCTCCGACAGTGCCCACTCCCTCAGCACTTACCCCCTGACAGTGCGGCACTCCCTCAGCACTGACCCTCCGACAGTGCACACTCCCAAAGCACTTACCCTCCGAAAGTGCGGCACTCCCTCAGCACTTAGCCTCCGACAATGCGTCACTTCATCAGCACTGACCCTCCGACAGTGCGCTCTCCCTCAGTACTGACCCTCCGACAGTGCCCACTCTCTCAGCACTGACCCTCTGACAATGCCCACTCCCTCAGCACTGACCCTCCGACAGTGCTCACTCCCTCAGCACTGACCTCCGACAGTGCCCACTCCCTCAGCACTGACCCTCCGACAGTGCGGCACTCCCTCAGCACTGACCCTCCGACAGAACCCTCTCCCTCTGCCCTGACACTGAAAGTGCCCACTCCCTCAGCACTGACCCTACGACAGTGCCCATTCCAACAGCACTGACCCCCTGACAGTGCCCACTCCCTCAGCACTGACCCCCTGACAGTGCCCACTCCATCAGCACTGACCCTCTGCAGTGCCCACTTCCTCAGCACTGACCCTCCGACAGTGCCCACTCCCTCAGCACTCACCCTCCGACAGTGCGGCACTCCCTCTGCCCTGACACTCTGACAGAGCCCACTCCCTCAGCATTGACCCTCTGACATTGCACACTCCCTCAGCACTGACCCTCCGACAGTGCCCACTCCCTCAGCACTGACCCTCCGACAGTGCCCACTCCATCAGCACTGACCATCCGACAGTGCGGCGCTCTCTCAGCACTGACCCTCTGTCAGTGCCCACTCCCTCAGCACTGACCCTCCGACAGTGCCCACTCCCTCAGCACTGACCCTCCGACAGTGCGGCACTCCCTCAGCACTGACCCTCCGACAGAACCCTCTCCCTCTGCCCTGACACTGAAAGTTCCCACTCCCTCAGCACTGAACCTACGACAGTCCTCACCCACTCAGCACTGACCCTCCGTCAGTGCCCATTCCCACAGCACTGACCCCCTGACAGTGCCCACTCCCTCAGCACTGACCCTCTGACTGTGCCCACTCCCTCAGCACTGACCCTCCGACAGTGCCCACTCCCTCAGCAGTTACCCTCCGACAGTGCGGCACTCCCTCAGCACTGACCCTCCGACAGTGCCCACTCCCTCAGCACTGACCCTCTGACAGTGCCGACTCCCTCAGCACTGACCCTCCGACAGAGCGGCACTCCCTCAGCACTGACCCTCCGACAGAACCCTCTCCCTGAGCCCTGACCCTCTGACAGTGCCCACTCCCACAGCACTAACCCTCTGACAGTGCCCCCACCCTCAGCACTGACCCTCCGACATTGCCCACTGCCTCAGCACTGACCCTCCGACAGTGCGGCACTCCCTCAGCACTGACCCTCCGACAGTGCCCACTCCCTCAGCACTGACCCTCCGACAGTGCCCACTCCCTCCGCCCTGACACTCCGACAGTGCCCACTCCCTCAGCACTGACCCTATGACAGTGCCCACTCCCTCAGCACTGACCCTCTGGCATTGCCCATTCCCTCAGCACTGACCCTCCGACAGTGCCCATTCCCACAGCACTGACCCCCTGACAGTGCTCACTCCCTCAGCACTGACCCTCCGACAGTGCCCACTCCCTCAGCACTTACCTTCCGACAGTGTGGCACTCCCTCAGCACTGACCCTCTGACAGTGCCCACCCCCTCAGCCCTGACACTCCGATAGTGCCCACTCCCTCAACACTGACCCTCTGACAGTGCCCATTCCTACAGCACTGACCCTCTGGCATTGCCCATTCCCTCAGCACTGACCCTCCGATAGTGCCCAGTCCCACAGCACTGGCCCTCCGACAGTGTCCACTCCCTCAACACTGACCATCCGACAGTGCGGCACCCCCTCAGCACTGACCCTCCAACAGTGCCCACTCCCTCAGCACTTACCCCCGACAGTGCGGCACTCCCTCAGCACTGACCCTCCGACAATGCGTCACTTCATCAGCACTGACCCTCCGACAGTGCGCGCTCCCTCAGTACTGACCCTCCGACAGTGCCCACTCTCTCAGCACTGACCCTCCGACAATGCCCACTCCCTCAGCACTGACCCTCCGGCAGTGCTCACTCCCTCAGCCCTGACCCTCCGACAGTGCCCACTCCCTCAGCACTCACCCTCCGACAGTGCGGCACTCCCTCAGCCCTGACACTCTGACAGTGCCCACTCCCTCAGCACTGACCCTCCGACAATGCGGCACTCCCTCAGCACTTACCCTCCGACAATGCGTCACTTCATCGGCACTGACCCTCCGACAGTGCGCGCTCCCTCAGTACTGACCCTCCGACAGTGCGCGCTCCCTCCGCCCTGACCCTCCGACAGTGCCCACTCCCTCAGCACTGACCCTACGACAGTGCCCATTCCCACAGCACTGACCCCCTGACAGTGCCCACTCCCTCAGCACTGACCCTCTGACAGTGCCCACTCCATCAGCACTGACCCTCTGCAGTGCCCACTCCCTCAGCACTGACCCTCCGACAGTGCCCATTCCCTTTGCACTGACCCATCGACAGTGCTCACTCCCTCAGCACTGACCCTCCGACAGTGCCCACTCCCTCAGCACTGACCCTCCGACAGTGCCCACTCCCTCAGCACTCACCCTCCGACAGTGCGGCACTCCCTCTGCCCTGACACTCTGACAGTGCCCACTCCCTCAGCATTGACCCTCTGACATTGCACACTCCCTCAGCACTGACCCTCCGACAGTGCCCACTCCATCAGCACTGACCATCCGACAGTGCGGCGCTCTCTCAGCACCGACCCTCTGTCAGTGCCCACTCCCTCAGCACTGACCCTCCGACAGTGCCCACTCCCTCAGCACTGACCCTCCGACAGTGCGGCACTCCCTCAGCACTGACCCTCCAACAGTGCCCACTCCCTCAGCACTGACCCTCCGACAGTGCGGCACTCCCTCAGCACTGACCATACGACAGAACCCTCTCCCTCTGCCCTGACACTCTGACAGTGCCCACCCCCTCAGCCCTGACACTCCGATAGTGCCCACTCCCTCAACACTGACCCTCTGACAGTGCCCATTCCCACAGCACTGACCCTCTGGCATTGCCCATTCCCTCAGCACTGACCCTCCGATAGTGCCCATTCCCACAGCACTGACCCTCCGACAGTGTCCACTCCCTCAACACTGACCATCCGACAGTGCGGCACCCCCTCAGCACTGACCCTCCAACAGTGCCCACTTCCTCAGCACCGACCCTCCGGCAGTGCCCATTCCCACAGCACTGACCCCCTGACAGTGCCCACTCCCTCAGCACTGACCCTCTGACTGTGCCCCCTCCCTCAGCACTGACCCTCCGACAGTGCCCACTCCCTCAGCACTGACCCTCCGACAGTGCCCACTCCCTCAGCACTGACCCTCTGACAGTGCCGACTCCCTCAGCACTGACCCTCCGACAGAGCGGCACTCCCTCAGCACTGACCCTCCGACAGAACCCTCTCCCTGAGCCCTGACCCTCTGACAGTGCCCACTCCCACAGCACTGACCCTCTGACAGTGCCCCCACCCTCAGCACTGACCCTCCGACATTGCCCACTGCCTCAGCACTGACCCTCCGACAGTGCGGCACTCCCTCAGCACTGACCCTCCGACAGTGCCCACTCCCTCAGCACTGACCCTCCGACAGTGCCCACTCCCTCCGCCCTGACCCTCCGACAGTGTCCACTCCCTCAGCACTGACCCTATGACAGTGCCCACTCCCTCAGCACTGACCCTCTGGCATTGCCCATTCCCTCAGCACTGACATTCCGATAGTGCCCATTCCCACAGCACTGACCCTCCGACAGTGTCCACTCCCTCAACACTGACCATCCGACAGTGCGGCACCCCCTCAGCACTGACCCTCCAACAGTGCCCACTCCCTCAGCACTTACCCCCTGACAGTGCTCACTCCCTCAGCCCTGATCCTCCGACAGTGCCCACTCTCTCAGCACTGACCCTCCGACAATGCCCACTCCCTCAGCACTGACCCTCCGGCAGTGCTCACTCCCTCAGCACTGACCTCCGACAGTGCCCACTCCCTCAGCACTGACCCTCCGACAGTGCGGCACTCCCTCAGCACTGACCCTCCGACAGAACCCTCTCCCTCTGCCCTGACACTGAAAGTGCCCACTCCCTCAGCACTGACCCTACGACAGTGCCCATTCCCACAGCACTGACCCCCTGACAGTGCCCACTCCCTCAGCACTGACCCCTGACAGTGCCCACTCCCTCAGCACTGACCCTCTGCAGTGCCCACTTCCTCAGCACTGACCCTCCGACAGTGCCCACTCCCTCAGCATTGACCCTCTGACATTGCCCACTCCCTCAGCACTGACCCTCCGACAGAGCGGCACTCCCTCAGCACTGACCCTCCGACAGTGCCCACTCCATCAGCACTGACCCTCTGACATTGCACACTCCCTCAGCACTGACCCTCCGACAGTGCCCACTCCCTCAGCACTGACCCTCCGACAGTGCCCACTCCATCAGCACTGACCATCCGACAGTGCGGCGCTCTCTCAGCACCGACCCTCTGTCAGTGCCCACTCCCTCAGCACTGACCCTCCGACAGTGCCCACTCCCTCAGCACTGACCCTCCGACAGTGTGGCACTCCCTCAGCACTGACCCTCCGACAGAACCCTCTCCCTCTGCCCTGACACTGAAAGTGCCCACTCCCTCAGCACTGAACCTACGTCAGTCCTCACCCACTCAGCACTGACCCTCCGTCAGTGCCCATTCCCACAGCACTGACCCCCTGACAGTGCCCACTCCCTCAGCACTGACCCTCTGACAGTGCCGACTCCCACAGCACTGACCCTCTGACAGTGCCCCCACCCTCAGCACTGACCCTCCGACAGTGCGGCACTCCCTCAGCACTGACCCTCCGACAGTGCCCACTCCCTCAGCACTGACCCACCGACAGTGCCCACTCCCTCCGCCCTGACCCTCCGACAGTGCCCACTCCCTCAGCACTGACCCTATGACAGTGCCCACTCCCTCAGCACTGACCCTCTGGCATTGCCCATTCCCTCAGCACTGACCCTCCGACAGTGCCCATTCCCTCAGCACTGACCCCCTGACAGTGCTCACTCCCTCAGCACTGACCCACCGACAGTGCCCACTCCCTCAGCACTTACCTTCCGACAGTGTGGCACTCCCTCAGCACTGACCCTCTGACAGTGCCCACCCCCTCAGCCCTGACACTCCGATAGTGCCCACTCCCTCAACACTGACCCTCTGACAGTGCCCATTCCCACAGCACTGACCCTCTGGCATTGCCCATTCCCTCAGCACTGACCCTCCGATAGTGCCCAGTCCCACAGCACTGACCCTCCGACAGTGTCCACTCCCTCAACACTGACCATCCGACAGTGCGGCATCCCCTCAGCACTGACCCTCCAACAGTGCCCACTCCCTCAGCACTTACCCCCCGACAGTGCGGCACTCCCTCAGCACTGACCCTCCGACAATGCGTCACTTCATCAGCACTGACCCTCCGACAGTGCGCGCTCCCTCCGTACTGACCCTCCGACAGTGCCCACTCTCTCAGCACTGACCCTCCGACAATGCCCACTCCCTCAGCACTGACCCTCCGGCAGTGCTCACTCCCTCAGCCCTGACCCTCCGACAGTGCCCACTCCCTCAGCACTCACCCTCCGACAGTGCGGCACTCCCTCTGCCCTGACACTCTGACAGTGCCCACTCCCTCAGCACTGACCCTCCGACAATGCGGCACTCCCTCAGCACTTACCCTCCGACAATGCGTCACTTCATCAGCACTGACCCTCCGACAGTGCGCGCTCCCTCAGTACTGACCCTCCGACAGTGCGCGCTCCCTCAGCACTGACCCTCCGACAGTGCGGCACTGCCTCAGCACTGACCCTCCGACAGAACCCTCTCCCTCTGCCCTGACACTGAAAGTGCCCACTCCCTCAGCACTGACCCTACGACAGTGCCCATTCCCACAGCACTGACCCCCTGACAGTGCCCACTCCCTCAGCACTGACCCTCTGACTGTGCCCACTCCCTCAGCACTGACCCTCTGACAGTGCCCACTCCATCAGCACTGACCCTCTGCAGTGCCCACTCCCTCAGCACTGACCCTCCGACAGTGCCCAGTCCCTCTGCACTGACCCATCGACAGTGCTCACCCCCTCAGCACTGACCCTCCGACAGTGCCCACTCCCTCAGCACTGACCCTCCGACAGTGCCCACTCCCTCAGCACTCACCCTCCGACAGTGCGGCACTCCCTCTGCCCTGACACTCTGACAGTGCCCACTCCCTCAGCATTGACCCTCTGACATTGCACACTCCCTCAGCACTGACCCTCCGACAGTGCACACTCCCAAAGCACTTACCCTCCGAAAGTGCGGCACTCCCTCAGCACTTAGCCTCCGACAATGCGTCACTTCATCAGCACTGACCCTCCGACAGTGCGCGCTCCCTCAGTACTGACCCTCCGACAGTGCCCACTCTCTCAGCACTGACCCTCCGACAATGCCCACTCCCTCAGCACTGACCCTCCGGCAGTGCCCACTCCCTCAGCACTCACCCTCCGACAGTGCGGCACTCCCTCTGCCCTGACACTCTGACAGTGCCCACTCCCTCAGCACTGACCCTCCGACAATGCGGCACTCCCTCAGCACTTACCCTCCGACAATGCGTCACTTCATCAGCACTGACCCTCCGACAGTGCGCGCTCCCTCAGTACTGACCCTCCGACAGTGCGCGCTCCCTCAGCACTGACCCTCCGACAGTGCGGCACTGCCTCAGCACTGACCCTCCGACAGAACCCTCTCCCTCTGCCCTGACACTGAAAGTGCCCACTCCCTCAGCACTGACCCTACGACAGTGCCCATTCCCACAGCACTGACCCCCTGACAGTGCCCACTCCCTCAGCACTGACCCTCTGACTGTGCCCACTCCCTCAGCACTGACCCTCTGACAGTGCCCACTCCATCAGCACTGACCCTCTGCAGTGCCCACTCCCTCAGCACTGACCCTCCGACAGTGCCCATTCCCTCTGCACTGACCCATCGACAGTGCTCACTCCCTCAGCACTGACCCTCCGACAGTGCCCACTCCCTCAGCACTGACCCTCCGACAGTGCCCACTCCCTCAGCACTCACCCTCCGACAGTGCGGCACTCCCTCTGCCCTGACACTCTGACAGTGCCCACTCCCTCAGCATTGACCCTCTGACATTGCACACTCCCTCAGCACTGACCCTCCGACAGTGCACACTCCCAAAGCACTTACCCTCCGAAAGTGCGGCACTCCCTCAGCACTTAGCCTCCGACAATGCGTCACTTCATCAGCACTGACCCTCCGACAGTGCGCGCTCCCTCAGTACTGACCCTCCGACAGTGCCCACTCTCTCAGCACTGACCCTCCGACAATGCCCACTCCCTCAGCACTGACCCTCCGGCAGTGCTCACTCCCTCAGCCCTGACACTCTGACAGTGCGGCACTCCATCTGCAGTGACCCTCCAACAATGACCAGTCTCTCAGCACTGACCCTCTGACAGTGCTCACTCCCTCAGCCCTGACCCTCCGACAGTGCCCACTCTCTCAGCACTGACCCTCCGACAATGCCCACTCCCTCAGCACTGACCCTCCGGCAGTGCTCACTCCCTCAGCCCTGACCCTCCGACAGTGCCCACTCCCTCAGCACTCACCCTCCGACAGTGCGGCACTCCCTCTGCCCTGACACTCCGACAGTGCCCACTCCCTCAGCATTGACCCTCTGACATTGCACACTCCCTCAGCACTGACCCTCCGACAGTGCCCACTCCCTCAGCCCTGACCCTCCGACAGTGCCCACTCCCTCAGCACTCACCCTCCGACAGTGCGGCACTCCCTCTGCCCTGACACTCTGACAGTGCCCACTCCCTCAGCATTGACCCTCTGACATTGCACACTCCCTCAGCACTGACCCTCCGGCAGTGCCCACTCCCTCAGCCCTGACCCTCCGACAGTGCCCACTCCCTCAGCACTCACCCTCCGACAGTGCGGCACTCCCTCTGCCCTGACACTCTGACAGTGCCCACTCCCTCAGCATTGACCCTCTGACATTGCACACTCCCTCAGCACTGACCCTCCGACAGTGCCCACTCCCTCCGCACTGACCCTCCGACAGTGCGGCACTCCCTCAGCTCTGACCCTCCGACAGAACCCTCTCCCTCTGCCCTGACACTGAAAGTGCCCACTCCCTCAGCACTGACCCTACGACAGTGCCCATTCCCACAGCACTGACCCCCTGACAGTGCCCACTCCCTCAGCACTGACCCCCTGACAGTGCCCACTCCCTCAGCACTGACCCCCTGACAGTGCCCACTCCATCAGCACTGACCCTCTGCAGTGCCCACTTCCTCAGCACTGACCCTCCGACAGTGCCCACTCCCTCAGCACTCACCCTCCGACAGTGCGGCACTCCCTCTGCCCTGACACTCTGACAGTGCCCACTCCCTCAGCATTGACCCTCTGACATTGCACACTCCCTCAGCACTGACCCTCCGACAGTGCCCACTCCCTCAGCACTGACCCTCCGACAGTGCCCACTCCATCAGCACTGACCATCCGACAGTGCGGCCCTCTCTCAGCACCGACCCTCTGTCAGTGCCCACTCCCTCAGCACTGACCCTCCAACAGTGCCCACTCCCTCAGCACTGACCCTCCGACAGTGCGGCACTCCCTCAGCACTGACCCTCCGACAGAACCCTCTCCCTCTGCCCTGACACTGAAAGTGCCCACTCCCTCAGCACTGAACCTATGACAATCCTCACCCACTCAGCACTGACCCTCCGTCAGTGCGCATTCCCACAGCACTGACCCCCTGACAGTGCCCACTCCCGCAGCACTGACCCTCTGACTGTGCCCACACCCTCAGCACTGACCCTCCGACAGTGCCCACTCCCTCAGCAGTTACCCTCCGACAGTGCGGCACTCCCTCAGCACAGACCCTCCGACAGTGCCCACTCCCTCAGCACTGACCCTCTGACAGTGCCGACTCCCTCAGCACTGACCCTCCGACAGAGCGGCACTCCCTCAGCACTGACCCTCCGACAGAACCCTCTCCCTGAGCCCTGACCCTCTGACAGTGCCCACTCCCACAGCACTGACCCTCTGACAGTGCCCCCACCCTCAGCACTGACCCTCCGACATTGCCCACTGCCTCAGCACTGACCCTCCGACAGTGCGGCACTCCCTCAGCACTGACCCTCCGACAGTGCCCACTCCCTCAGCACTGACCCTCCGACAGTGCCCACTCCCTCCGCCCTGACCCTCCGACAGTGCCCACTCCCTCAGCACTGACCCTATGACAGTGCCCACTCCCTCAGCACTGACCCTCTGGCATTGCCCATTCCCTCAGCACTGACCCTCCGACAGTGCCCATTCCCACAGCACTGACCCTCCGACAGTGTCCACTCCCTCAACACTGACCATCCAACAGTGCCCCCCCCCCCAGCACTGACCCTCCAACAGTGCCCACTCCCTCAGCACTTACCCCCCGACAGTGCGGCACTCCCTCAGCACTGACCCTCCGACAGTGCACACTCCCAAAGCACTTCCCTTCCGAAAGTGCGGCACTCCCTCAGCACTTACCGTCCGACAGTGCGCGCTCCCTCAGTACTGACCCTCCGACGGTGCGGCACTCCCTCAGTACTGACCCTCCGACAGTGCGGCACTCCCTCAGCACTGACCCTCCGACAGAACACTCTCCCTCTGCCCTGACACTCTGACAATGAGGCACTCCATCTGCAGTGACCCTCCGACAATGACCAGTCTCTCAGCACTGACCCTCCGACAGTGCTCACTCCCTCAGCCCTGACCCTCCGACAGTGCCCACTCTCTCAGCACTGACCCTCCGACAATGCCCACTCCCTCAGCACTGACCCTCCGTCAGTGCTCACTCCCTCAGCCCTGATACTCTGACAGTGCCCACTCCCTCAGCATTGACCCTCTGACAGTGCACACTCCCTCAGCACTGACCCTCCGACAGTGCCCACTCCCTCAGCACTGACCTCCGACAGTGCCCACTCCATCAGCACTGACCATCCGACAGTGCGGCGCTCTCTCAGCACCGACCCTCTGTCAGTGCCCACTCCCTCAGCACTGACCCTCCGATAGTGCCCACTCCCTCAGCACTGACCCTCCGACAGTGCGGCACTCCCTCAGCACTGACCCTCCGACAGAACCCTCTCCCTCTGCCCTGACACGGAAAGTGCCCATTCCCACAGCACTGACCCCCTGACAGTGCTCACTCCCTCAGCACTGACCCTCCGACAGTGCCCACTCCCTCAGCACTTACCTTCCGACAGTGCGGCACTCCCTCAGCACTGACCCTCTGACAGTGCGGCACTCCCTCAGCACTGGCCCTCCGACAGTGCCCACTCCCTCAGCACTGACCCTCCGACATTGCGGCACTCCCTCAGCACTGACCCTCCAACAGTGCCCACTCCCACAGCACTGACCCTCCGACAGTGCGGCACTCCCTCAGCACTGACCATCCGACAGAACCCTCTCCCTCTGCCCTGACACTCTGACAGTGCCCACCCCCTCAGCCCTGACACTCCAATAGTGCCCACTCCCTCAACACTGACCCTCTGACAGTGCCCATTCCCACAGCACTGACCCTCTGGCATTGCCCATTCCCTCAGCACTGACCCTCCGATAGTGCCCATTCCCACAGCACTGACCCTCCGACAGTGTCCACTCCCTCAACACTGACCATCCGACAGTGCGGCACCCCCTCAGCACTGACCCTCCAACAGTGCCCACTCCCTCAGCACTTACCCCCCGACAGTGCGGCACTCCCTCAGCACTGACCCTCCGACAGTGCACACTCCCAAAGCACTTACCCTCCGAAAGTGCGGCACTCCCTCAGCACTTACCCTCCGACAATCCGTCACTTCATCAGCACTGACCCACCGACAGTGCGCGCTCCCTCAGCCCTGACACTCTGACAGTGCGGCACTCCATCTGCAGTGACCCTCCGACAATGACCAGTCTCTCAGCACTGACCCTCCGACAATGCCCACTCCTCAGCACTGACCCTCCGGCAGTGCTCACTCCCTCAGCCCTGACCCTCCGACAGTGCCCACTCACTCAGCACTCACCCTCCGACAGTGCGGCACTCCCTCAGCACTGACCCTCCGACAGTGCCCACTCCCTCAGCACTTACCCTCTGTCAGTGCGGCACTCCCTCAGCATTGACCCTCTGACTGTGCCCACCCCTGTGCACTGACCCGCTGACTGTGCGGCACTCCCTCAGCACTGACACTCCCACAGTGCGGCACTCCCTCAGCACTGACCCTCTGACAGACACCTCTCCCTCAGCTCTGACGCACCGACAGTGCGGCACTCCCTCAGCACTGACCATCCGACAGTGCCCTCTCCCTCAGCACTGACCCTCTGACAGTCCTCGCACCCTCAGCACTGACCCTCCGACAGTGCGGCACTCCCTCAGCACTGACCCTCCGACAGTGCGGCACTCCGTTAGCACTGACCATCCGACAGTGCCCACTCCCTCAGCACTGACCCTCCGACAGTGCGGCACTCCCTCAGCACTGACCCTCCGACAGTGCACACTCCCACAGCACTGACCCTCGAAAGTGCGGCACTCCCTCAGCACTGACCCTCCAACAGTGCCCACGCCCTCAGCATTGACCCTCTGACAGTGCCCACTCCCTCAGCACGGACCCCCTGACAGTGCCCACTCCCTCAGCACGGACCCTCCGACAGTGCGGCACTCCCTCAGCACTGACCCTCCGACAGTGCCCACTCCCTCAGCACTGACCCTCCGACAGTGCCCACACCCTCGGCACTGACCCTCCGACAGTCCTCACCCCCTCAGCACTGACCCCTCCGACAGTGCCCACTCCCTCAGCGCTAACCCTCCGACAGTGCGGCACTCCCTCTGCCCTGACCCTCTGAAAGTGCCCACTCCCTCAGCATTGACCCTCTGACAGTGCCCACTCCCTCAGCACTGACCCTCCGACAGTGCGGCACTCCCATCGGCACTGACCATCCGACAGTGCGGCGCTCTCTCAGCACCGACCCTCTGTCAGTGCCCACTCCCTCAGCCCTGACACTCCGATAGTGCCCACTCCCTCAGCACTGATCCTCTGACAGTGCCCACTCCCTCAGCACTGACCCTCCGGCAGTGCCCACTCCCTCAGCACTGACCCTCCGACAGTGCCCACTCCCTCAGCACTTACCCTCCGACAGTGCACACTCCCACAGCACTGAACCTCCGACAGTGCCCACTCCCTCAGCACTGACCCTCCGACAGTGCCCACTCCCTCAGCACTGACCCTCCGACAGTGCCCACTCCCACAGCACTGAACCTCCGACAGTGCCCACTCCCTCAGCACTGACCCTCCGACAGTGCCCACTCCCTCAGCACTGACCCTCCGACAGTGCCCACGCCCTCAGCATTGACCCTCTGACAGTGCCCACTCCCTCAGCACGGACCCTCTGACAGTGCCCACTCCCTCAGCACGGACCCTCCGACAGTGCGGCACTCCCTCAGCACTGACCCTCCGACAGTGCCCACTCCCTCAGCACTGACCCTCCGAAAGTGCCCACACCCTCGGCACTGACCCTCCGACAGTCCTCACCCCCTCAGCACTGACCCTCCGACAGTGCCCACTCCCTCAGCGCTAACCCTCCGACAGTGCGGCACTCCCTCTGCCCTGACCCTCTGAAAGTGCCCACTCCCTCAGCATTGACCCTCTGACAGTGCCCACTCCCTCAGCACTGACCCTCCGACAGTGCGGCACTCCCATCGGCACTGACCATCCGAAAGTGCGGCGCTCTCTCAGCACCGACCCTCTGTCAGTGCCCACTCCCTCAGCCCTGACACTCCGATAGTGCCCACTCCCTCAGCACTGATCCTCTGACAGTGCCCACTCCCTCAGCACTGACCCTCCGGCAGTGCCCACTCCCTCAGCACTTACCCTCCGACAGTGCACACTCCCACAGCACTGAACCTCCGACAGTGCCCACTCCCTCAGCACTGACCCTCCGACAGTGCCACTCCCTCAGCACTGACCCTCCGACAGTCCTCACACCCTCAGCACTGACCCTCCGACAGTGCCCACTCCCTCAGCACTTACCCTCCGACAGTGTCCACTCCCTCTGCACTGACCCTCCGACAGTGCGCGCTCCCTCAGCACTGACCCTCCGACAGTGCGGCACTCCCTCAGCATTGACCCTCCGAAAGTGCGGTACTCCCTCAGCACTGACCCTCCAACAGTGCGCGCTCCCTCAGCACTGACCCTCCGACAGTGCTCACCCCCTCAGCACTGACCCTCCGAAAGTGTGGCACTCCCTCAGCACTGACCCTCCGACAGTGCCCATTCCCACAGCACTGACCCTCCAACAGTGCCCACTCCCTCAGCACTGACCCTCCAAAGTGCCCACTCCCTCAGCACTGACCCTCCGACAGTGCTCTCTCCCACATCACTGACCCTCTGACAGCGCACACTCCCTCTGCCCTGACACTCTGACAGTGCCCACTCCCTCAGCCCTGACACTCCGATAGTGCCCACTCCCTCAGCCCTGACCCTCCAACAGTGCCCACTCCCTCAGCACTTACCCTCCGACAGTGCGGCGCTCCCTCAGCACTGACCCTCCGGCAGTGCTCACTCCCTCAGCCCTGACCCTCCGACAGTGCCCATTCCCTCAGCACTGACCCTCCGACAGTGCACACTCCCTCAGCACTGACACTCCGACAGTGCCCTCTCCCTCAGCACTGACCCTCCGACAATGACCAGTCTCTCAGCACTGACCCTCCGACAGTGCACACTCCCTCAGCACTGACCCTATGACAGTCCTCACCCACTCAGCACTGACACTCCGACAGTGCCCTCTCCCTCAGCACTGACCTCTGACAGTGCCCACTTCCTCAGCACTTACCCTCCGACAGTGCCGCACTCCCTCAGCACTGAACCTCCAACAGTGCGGCACTCCCTCAGCACTGACCCTCCGACAGTGCGGCACTCCCTCAGCACTGACCCTCCGACAGTGCGGCACTCCCTCAGCACTGACCATCCGACTGTGCCCACTCCCTCAGCACTGACCCTCCGACAGTGCGGCGCTCTCTCAGCACCGACCCTCTGTCAGTGCCCAGTCCCTCAGCACTGACCCTCCGACAGTGCTCACTCTCACAGCACTGACCCTCCGACAGTGCGGCACTCCTCAGCACTGACCCTCTGACAGTGCCCACTCCTCAGCACTGACCCTCTGACAGCGCCCACTCCCTCAGCACTGACCCTCCGACAGTGCACACTCCCATAGCACTGAACCTCCGAAAGTGCCCACTCCCTCAGCACTGACCATCCGTCAGTGCCCACTCCCTCAGCACTGACCCTCCGACAGTGCCCACTCCCTCAGCACTGACCCTCCGACAGAAACCTCTCCCTCTGCCCTAACACTCTGACAGTGCCCACTCCCTCAGCACTGACCCTCCGACAGTGCCACTCCCTCAGCACTTACCCTCCGACAGTGTCCACTCACTCTGCACTGACCCTCCGACAGTGCGCGCTCCCTCAGCACTGACC